>NW_023458567.1:16302379-16306637 GCF_013731165.1 Rhagoletis pomonella | reverse complement strand
TTTGCAAAATCTCATCGGTTCTTTATTTGAAACGTTAGATTGGTCCATGACATTTACTTTTTGAAGATAATTTCATTTAAATGTTGACCGCGGCTGCGTCTTAGGTGGTCCATTCGGAAAGTCCAATTTTGGGCAACTTTTTCGAGCATTTCGGCCGGAATAGCCCGAATTTCTTCGGAAATGTTGTCTTCCAAAGCTGGAATAGTTGCTGGCTTATTTCTGTAGACTTTAGACTTGACGTAGCCCCACAAAAAATAGTCTAAAGGCGTCAAATCGCATGATCTTGGTGGCCAACTTACCGGTCCATTTCTTGAGATGAATTGTTCTCCGAAGTTTTCCCTCAAAATGGCCATAGAATCGCGAGCTGTGTGGCATGTAGCGCCATCTTGTTGAAACCACATGTCAACCAAGTTCAGTTCTTCCATTTTTGGCAACAAAAAGTTTGTTAGCATCGAACGATAGCGATCGCCATTCACCGTAACGTTGCGTCCAACAGCATCTTTGAAAAAATACGGTCCAATGATTCCACCAGCGTACAAACCACACCAAACAGTGCATTTTTCGGGATGCATGGGCAGTTCTTGAACGGCTTCTGGTTGCTCTTCACTCCAAATGCGGCAATTTTGCTTATTTACGAAGCCATTCAACCAGAAATGAGCCTCATCGCTGAACAAAATTTGTCGATTTCGAACATTTCGAACCGAACACTGATTTTGGTAATAAAATTCAATGATTTGCAAGCGTTGCTCGTTAGTAAGTCTATTCATGATGAAATTTCAAAGCATACTGAGCATCTTTCTCTTTGACACCATGTCTGAAATCCCACGTGATCTGTCAAATACTAATGCATGAAAATCCTAACCTCAAAAAAATCACCCGTTATTAGTTTGACTCTCTCTAAGTTACGCTATGGAGAGTACACAATTTTAAATAAGTAGTCCTTTTTTCGAATGTCTTTGCGTATCTGACTTTTCAGTTGTGTCACAATACACATTTTACTGAGGTATATCTATTCACTTTGCCATTAAAATCTATTGGTTGATTCCAGTACCAGGAGAATATCTTAAGCTTCCAACACCGATTTTTATTTGGTAGGCGCATCCATTTCTTTCAATACATCATATTTTTCCTCGCTAGAACCAGAAGAGGTTATATGCATCTTGTCTTTACTATCAAATACCTAAGTCGGGACAAAACAATATTCATAATTTTATTTAAAAACTTTAACTCATATGATATTTGAGAAGTGTACAGTAAACAAAATGCCTTATATGTATATGTATGGTTGTGTATGTTCACTGTACTGAAATTATATAAAGTAAATAGGGAATGATTCGTTGCATAGTTTCAGGCGCTATTGGTCATAAGCCGATGAAACTATGTCATATGCTAAAGTTGCTTGTACGGCATGGTGGACAGTTCCTTTTTGCTGAAAGAAATTAACTTAAAGACATTTAGAACCTATTGAGTTATGCAACTGAAAAATTGACTTGCAGAGGGACGATGGCTTTTGAAGTCCACCGAGGAAGTGCATTTCTTGATCTTAGTGAGAATTTCGTCCGCTTTGCTGCCTCTAACTCAGTATACATACCAAAAATATTTTACTTAAGGTTTGTTCAAAAACAGTTGAATCTCTAACTGTTAAGTTAATGGGATTTTCGTAAGCTTGCCGCGTAGTTTCGCGACCTCTGCTCCGAACGGTCCGGGTTGTTTCTGTGTTCGGGAACCAGTTTGTTGAAGTAGAAGCTGTGTCTGAGACGCCGTCCATCAGTTTGTTGGATAAGAGGTATGGACTGTGGGGTCTCTGTGAAAAAAACAGATGAACTTCCGGTTAAATATAACCACGACAAACGAACCAAGAATAATACGATAAATTTCCATGTGTAACCCGTCCCTCAGGCAATACCAGGCGGATAAATACCATTAAATTTCATCGTGCTTCTTTTAAATTACCTGCAGAGGAATGCACGTATGTAACTGGTGTCAAAAACGAGGCTTTATTTATACAGCATCTAAGGTTTGGAACGCTTAGCAAGATTTTGTTGAGCCTTTGCAAATCGAGTCAGAAATTCTGTACTTTCTGAAGCCGGTTGCTGTCTATGGCTTTAAGATACTGAGAACTAAGCAGATAATGTGAACTAAGATGCCTTAGTAAAAAGACCGGCTGAGAAGACAATGACTAAGTGATTCCAAGTTAAAGTGTCCAACAAAATCGAGAGGTACAGCTGAGTTACATTAATCTCATTCAACCTTGTTCGATTTAATGTTTGAAAAAAGCTTAAATAAGTCTATATTCTCAATTCTACTGCGGCTTGCTAACCAATTCAGCCAAATAGCGAAGTACTCTTATGCGACCGAAATGAAAATAAGACATAGCTTGTAGTGAATACTAAGTAATTTATAGTACACAATTTCCGAAAAAGTAGTTTTCTTGCAGCTACATCCGCTGGAAAGCCGTAACAGGGATCCATTAGCCTGAATTTAAGTTTAATGGCGAGTTCCATGAAAAAGGTTACACCTTCAACCTTTGCAGTTGAACACAATTTTCAGTTATCAGATAACGGCTGTTGACTTCGACCTCAAAATCAAAATACATTTCCGACAGAAGTAACTGGGAACTTGATATCGTTAAGCGATTCAAAGCGTAAAACTTCCATTCAGACTACTGATTTTTTTTATTTATTTATTTATAGTGGCGGGGCACAGTGACATATCAGGAAATGCGAATGATGACGAGATTACAAGAGTAGTCCCTCTTCGAACCCTTTCACCAGCCTGGAAGAAGACAGGTAAGCCGTTGGCTTTCTACTCGTATGCAGAGAATATTTCCTTAAAGAACAAGGAATCAGATGGAAAGGTATTAATACTTTCAATATGACCAAGATCAAAGGTAATTTTCAATCTCAAAAGAGGCGAAATTACAATGGCAGTTAGACTAGTCACACACAATTCCTATGCAAAGGATTCCAAGATATTCTAAACGCAACTGCAAAGCTTGGAATGCGGCAGTTGCTAGAGCTGGTGGACTTCACGCACTGGTTTGAAAAGAAGTAGGGTTTCAGGATTAATTTTCCACTATAATTCTCAGCAGCCACTTCAACCTAATCTGACATAGTTGTATCAAAGTGTCAAAAAAGTTATTATTTGATCAACTAATATTAAGCTTTTCTTAACAAAATCAAAAGTTAACCATTAATAATTAAATTAGTGTATGTAAATAAAAGGTAAATAAGAGAAGGCTTAACAAGCACAACTCTATTTCAAGTTGAGGCCATTCAAAATAATGTACGCCAATTAACAAAGACAAAGCGTAAACATGGCTCAGTATGTCCAAAAAATAAATACAACAAGCCAACTGGCATAGCATTGAAAAATAGCCACATTTACAACAGGAACATACCGAACAAGCCCACACACCTATGAAAGGAGCAGCAGCAAAATTTAAAAAAAATATATATATGTATATATATTCAAACAAAGGACTGGCTAGAAAAAATTGCATTAAGCGAAATCGCTTTAAATTCAATTAACCATGAAATCACTTGCAATTTGCGTGGCTACTTCCGCAAGTCCGGCTGGTTGCATGTGTGCTCTGCAAGCGCAGGCGGCACCATCAAAACGCAATTGGCATTAAAATGCTGATAGAAAAAATTTACTCACCCACTCAATGAAAAGTAGCACCGAATTGCCTTCGAAGCTGCATCATACATAGATAGATCCATAGATCGGGCGTGAGGTTGCAGTGAGCACGATAAGCGTTAATAACCCTTACAGTTAACATCATGCAGGCAAACACAATAAAGCGTACCGAAGGAGTGGGCATGGAAGACAGTTGAGCCGCGATGTAATTCAGTGTTGCAGCGCTTTGGTGAAACCAAAACATTTACACGTATGTATGAATGTGATGTGGTGTGGGGTCAATGCATATGAGCAGGTCATGTGAAGTGTAGAAAGTTGGAGGGGAATTGTGGAGGCACATCAGTAGCTGGGCGTTGATGTGCCGCACGCGCCACCAGTCAGTCAGTCAGTCCGTCGGTATCCTGTCGTCCATTGATTACACAGGCATTTACCTTTGTGCTGTTATGTGGATGTTAAACAACACCGCATATCCGTTGGGCCATAAAAAAAAAAGTGCTAAAACAAGCTCATTTTGGTGAGAACGAGTCACGGAGTTTATGCAGATGATGGCACAAAAGCGCTTTGGTGTTGTGAAAAAATCTGCTTTGAGCATCGATTACTGTGCAAATACTAGCATAAA
>NW_023458567.1:16294452-16302279 GCF_013731165.1 Rhagoletis pomonella | reverse complement strand
TTTATGCTAGTATTTGCACAGTAATCGATGCTCAAAGCAGATTTTTTTCACAACACCAAAGCGCTTTTGTGCCATCATCTGCATAAACTCCGTGACTCGTTCTCACCAAAATGCGCTTGTTTTAGCACTTTTTTTTTTGATGGCCCAACGGATATGCGGTGTTGTTTAACATCCACATAACAGCACAAAGGTAAATGCCTGTGTAATCAATGGACGACAGGATACCGACGGACTGACTGACTGACTGGTGGCGCGTGCGGCACATCAACGTCCAGCTACTGCTGTGCCTCCACAATTCTTCTCCAACACTCTGCACTTCATATGACCTGCTCATATGCATTGGCGTCACACCACATCACATGCATATATATGTATGTGTAAATGTTTTGCTTTCACCAAAGCGCTGCAACACTGAATCACATCGCGGCTCAACTGTCTTCCATGCCCACTCCTTCGGTACGCTTTATTGTGTTTGCCTGCATGCTGTTAACTGTAAGGGTTATTAACGCTTATCGTGCTCACTGCAACCTCACGCCCTCCAGAGGCCGCTTATGGATCTATCTACATATGTATGATGCAGCTTCGAAGGCAATTCGGTGCTACTTTTCATTGAGTGGGTGAGTCAATTTTTTCTATCAGCATTTTAATGCCAATTGCGTTTTGATGGTGTCGCCTGCGCTTGCAGAGCACACATGCAACCAGCCGGACTTGCGGAAGTAGCCACGCAAATTGCAAGTGATGGTTAATTGAATTTAAAGCGATTTCGCTTAATGCAATTTTTTCTAGCCAGTCCTTTGTTTGAATATATATACATATATATATATTTTTTTAATTTTGCTGCTGCTGCTTTCATAGGTGTGTGGGATTGTTCGGTATGTTCCTGTTGTAAATGTGGCTATTTTTCAATGCTTTGCCAGTTGGCTTGTTGTATTTTTTTTTTGGACATACTGAGCCATGTTTACGCTTTGTCTTTGTTAATTGGGGTACATTACTTTGAATGGCCTCAACTTGAAATAGAGTTATGCTTGTTAAGCCTTCTCTTACCTTTTATTTACATACACTAATTTAATTGTTAATGGTTAATTTCTGATTGGTTAAGAAAAGCTTAATATTAGTTTATGAAATAATGACTTTTTTGACACTTTAACACAACTATGTTAGATTAGGTTGAAGTGGCTGCTGAGAATTGTAGTGGAAAATGAATCCTGAACCCCCACTTCTTTTCAAACCAGTGCGTGGAGTCTACGAGCTGTAGCAACTGCCGCATTCCAAGCTTTGCAGTTGCGTTTAGAATATCTTGGAACCCTTTGCGTAGAAATTGTGTGTGACTAGTCTAATTGCCATTGTCATTTCACCTCTTTTGAGATTGAAAATTACCTTTGATCTTGGTCATATTGAAAGTATTAATACCTTTCCATCTGATTCCTTGACATTTAAAGACATATTTTCTGCATACGAGTAGAAAGCCAACGGCTTATCTGTCTTCTTCCAGGCTGGTGAAAGGGTTCGAAGTAGTCCCTCTTGTAATCTCGTCATCATTCGCATTTCCTGATATGTCACTGTGCCCCGCCACTATTGCGGTTCGAAGCCGAAAGTTCGGTTTTGAGAGCCTAAGTAAGGTCCGTAATCTTCATTTATCGGCTCAGCTATCAACTCAACTCGTAAAATCAGTAGTCCCAATGGAAGTTTTACGCTTTGAATCGCTTAACGATATCAAGTTCCCAGTTACTTCTGTCGTAAATGTATTTTGATTTTGATGTCGAAGTCAACAGCCGTTATCTGCTAACTGAAAATTGTGTTCAACTGCAAAAGTTGAAGGTGTAATCCTTTTCAAGGAACTCGCCATTAAACTTAAATTCAGGCTAATGGATCCCTGTTACGGCTTTCCAGCGGAGGAAGCTGCAAGAAAACTACTTTTTCGGAAATTGTGTACTATAAATTACTTAGTATTCACTAACAGCTACGTCTTATTTTCATTTCGGTCGCATAAGAGTACTTCGCTATTTGGCTGAATTGGTTAGCAAGCCTCAGTAGAATTGAGAATATAGACTTATTTAAGCTTTTTTCAAACATTAAATCGAACAAGGTCGAATGAGATTAATGTTACTCGATTTTGTTGGACACTTTAACTTGGAATACTTAGTCATTGTCTTCTCTGAATTTTTCACTCGATTTACAAAGGCTCAATAAAATCTTGCAAAGCGTTCCAAACCGTTGTTGCTGTATAAATAAAGCCTCGTTTTTGACTCCAGTTACATACGTGCATTCCTCTGCAGGTAATTTAAAAGAAGCACGATGAAATTTAATGGTATTTATCCGCCTGGTATTGCCTGAGGGACGGGTTACACATGGAAATTTATCGTATTATCCTTGGTTCGTTTGTCGTGGTTATATTTAACTGGAAGTTCATCTGTTTTTTTCGCAGAGACCCCACAGTCCATACCTCTTATCCAACAGACTGATGGACGACGCCTCTGAAACAGCTTATACTTCAACAAACTGGTTCCCGAACACAGAAACAACCCGGACCGTTCTGAGCAGAGGTCGCGAAACTACGCGGCAAGCTTACGAAAATCCCATTAACTCAACAGTTAGAGATTCACCTGTTTTTGAACAAACCTTAAGTAAAATATTTTTGGTATGTATAGTGAGTTAGAGGCATCAAAGCGGACGAAATTCTCACTAAGATCAAGAAATGCACTTGCTCGGTGGACTTCAAAAGCCATCGTCCCTCTGCAAGTTAATTTTTCAGTTGCATAGCTCAATAGGTTCTAAATGTCTTTAAGTTAATTTCTTTCAGCAAAAAGGAACTGTCAACCATCCCGTACAAGCAACTTTAGCATATGACATAGTTTCATCGTCTTATGACCAATAGCGCCTGAAACTATGCAACGAATCATTCCCTATTTACCTTATACAATTTCAGTACAGTGGACATACACAACCATACGTATACATATAAGGCATTTTGTTCACTGTACACTTCTCAAATATCATATGAGTTAAATTTTTTAAATCAAATTATGAATATTGTTTTGTCCCGACTTAAGTATTTGCTAGTAAAGACAAGATGCATATAACCTCTTCCGGTTCTTCCAAGGAAAAATATGATGCATCGATGCTGTTTAGGCTTCCTGAACTATGCGGCATCGAAAGAAATGGATGCGCCTACCAAATAAAAATCGGTGTTGGAAGCTTAAGATGTTTTCCTGGTGCTGGAATCAGCCAATAGATTTTAATGGCAAAGTGGATAGATATACCTCAGTAAAATGTGTATTGTGACACAACTGAAAAGTTAGATACTCAAAGATTTTGGAAAAATTGACTAATTATTTAAAATTTCTTGCAAAGTATTGAAGCTACTAATCTCAGGTGTACTTCTGCATGTCGTACCTTAGAGATAGTCAAACTAATATTATTCTGATTCAAAGAGATTACGCAGATGCCCTATCATTAAGCATGCCCAACTAATTGCAAATACATACACACATATACATTCATACATATAAACATATGAATGTACACATATATACTTTTATGATTCTCAGATGTGAGCTAACATTTATGTGTCCTTGTCATGGTCCTTTGAACTACCAAAGCCCACAGCTTCATACATAGGTATTTATTTATACAACAACAACAAACCTTTTTTCATTTTGTTGCCTTGGTCGTGTAACACATTTTTACGATCATCGCATCGCCACGCAGCACACATAAACACATGCGACATTAGAATGTTTACAACTTTCGTGCGAAAATCAACCACCTCACTTCCCTATGCTGCTGCTACTCTCTGAGCACATTATGAGCTGACGCAAAACGATACGAAAATGTTTCATCATAAACTTCAATAATCGTAAATATAGATTTCGGTTTTTACTACCTTGGGGAGGGCGCAAGTGAAAGCGAAGAAAATGACCAAATCGACAAATGGACAGGCCATGCGGTCGGTCATTTGAAGCGACAATTAGATGTACGCAATACTTAGTAGCAACAACAACAACGATATGTAATATAAGCAAGAGCAGCAATAATAATGAAGTAAGGGGATGCGCAGCTGAAATGTGGGTGGATTGATAGAAATTAATAGCGACTGCTGATGTGTTGGCTGTTGATGATGCTACTTAACAACAACAAGTGCAACAAAAGATGCAAGTGATAAGAGTATGTAGGTAAAATAACAATTGGCATCTAATAACTTTGTATATGTGTAAATACGTAAGCATGTAAAGGGTGTACCGAATGCTAGTTTCTTTTTGCCAAATTAAAAAAAAAAACTTAAATAAATTTTTATTTCCGGGTCAATGTGAAAATATTCAGAATAATGAATTTATTGAGATTTGAATTCGATAAATAAGCTTAAGTTGAGGTAGATGACGTCAAGTTGCAGATTCGAGGGATAAAATATTTTTTTCTACATACAGTGACTCAAATAAATGACGAAGTATTTTTATTTAATATTTGTAATATTTTGTCCAGCTAAATTTTTTTGTTATTTTTATATAAAAATATCGTGTTAATCACAAATTCAAACTATATACAAAATTTAGGAAAATTAAACAAATTTTCATCAAAATTTCAACTTTTTATTCTGAATTTTTGAAAAAAAAATTTGGGTATACCGTTTCATAGCCCATACACTTTTAGTGCAAGTTTCAAACTGCATACCGAAAAATTTTCTAAAAATTCAGAACAAAAGTTTAAATTTTGATAAAAATTTTTAGAATTTTCCTAATTTTTTTATGAAGTTTGAAACTGCGATTTACACGGTTTTGGTTAAAGCTTAGATGATATATTTATATAAAAATAACAAAAAAAATTTGCCCAACAACATTACGAATATTTGAAGAAAATAAACACGTGGTGATTTGTTTGCGTCACTGTAAACACCTTTAGTGTAAGTTGCTGGTAGACTCGACACATGCAGTGGCTCAAACAAGTGCTGATTGTTTTTAATATTCTCAATGTTTTGCAAACTTTTTTTCCTTATTTTTCTATTAAAATATTGTGATTATATGATATATGATTTTGAGAGCTTTTGTGGTTTTTTTTCTTAATTTTACTCATGTCTCGAGTAAAAAAATAAAACAAGGACACAAACATACATGGTCGGTCCGCTAAAAATTTCGCACACAAGAAGAGAGGGAGAGAGACTGCGTGACGTTTCGAAACTTTGAGAAATCACTCTCATGTCCCCTCGAAATTCTTCTTTTATTCCAAGAAGTATCTAGTATTCTCAGTAGGACTGTTACAATAGTAGTGATAAAGAGTAAATTGAAACTTCTTTTCGGCCCATCCTTTATCTCACTAATTCCTCGGTGGACTATCTCTCTCCCCGCTCTTTTCCACTCCCTCTCTCTACTGCGAACATTTCAGGCACATGGTGACATGCTAAAGAAGCAATGGGCACTCTGTGATGACAGCGGTAGTGATAACACTCTTACTTCTGTGTTGCTACTGCCTTTCATAAGATTGTCATTGTTGCTAGCATCATTGTTGTTATTGCTGCTGTCGGTTGCCTCATATATTAATGTTTCCTCGGTCAGTCAGTTATTACATTCAATTTGGTCATATTCGCCCCTTACCTAATCCCTTTCCGCTGCTCTAATGCACATCTTTCTTCGACGAAATGGACACTCTTAAATTCCTTTCTTCAATACTTGTATATTGAGTAGTAATAGCTAAGTATGGATGCATGTAAGTATGAATGTCAATACAAAGATTCCCCGTTACTACTGTGGACTTCCGGGCACTGCGTTGATTTTTATTGATGACATAAATTTTGCTTAACACGGAAATTGGTTTTGGATGTACTCGTATGTGTGTACTTATGAGTAACATTTTCGGGTGGGAGATGGTTAACCACAGCAATGTTTAATTCTTGAGCTTTAAATTTGTTTCTAATTATTTCTTTGTTTGTAAAATATCTCGAAAAAGACACGAAACAAACTAAGAAGCTCTCTAAATAGCAAAAAAAATCAAAATCAAAAAATTTCGAAAAATTAAGAGAACTTTTCGAAAAGTTTCGAAATATTTTCAATATAAAAAATTGATGCTCTAGAAGCTATAAGCTGTCAATATCACCAAATGTTTGACCTATTCTGGCCCAAAGAACCATAAGCAAAAATCGTCGAATGAGGCCAAAATAATTCGAAACTCGTGGAAAGCCCCCTAAATTCAGAAAACATTATATCAGCAAATTTTGGATTTTTTTTGCCCCAAAGAACGATAAGTCAAAATTATCGAATATCCCGAAAAGTTTCGAAAAAGTACTGGAAAAGGAAAACTCGGAGAAAAATCGTAAAAAAATTTGGAAATTCTTCAAAAATCAAATCAAGATCAAAAATTTTCTAAGCTCACAAATTTTTAAAAAATGCTTCGGAGAAAAATAATTTCGAAAAAAACCGAGAAAATGCTGTCAATATCAGCAAATTTTTGACCTATTTTGTTTTTAAAACCAATAAGGAAATATTACTGATTCACGCCGAAAAGTTTCGAAAATGTTTTGGTGTGCTCCCAAAATTCAAAAAAAAAAATAAATTTTAATAAAAACGAAAAAACCAAGAAAATCTTGTTAATATCAGCAAATTATTTACCTTTTTTGCCCTAAAAAGCGATAAGCAAGTATGATCGAATATCCCCGAAAGTTTCGAAAAAGTCAAATAAAAAATGTCGATAAAAATTAAAAACGGGAAATCGAAAAAAAAACATATTCGTAAGCGCCAATCTATTAAACAGCGAAGAGCAACAATTATCGAAAACTTCGAAAAGTTTTTAAAAAAACCTGAAAAAATCCGAAGCAATGTTCGACAAGTATTTAAAAACATGAAAAATATAGTCAGTTCAATTTTTCACTTAATAGCTGTAAGCAAAATAATCTATAAGTTACAAAAAATCCTGAAACAATCCGAGAAAATTTTTAAGTTTCGAGAAGACCAAGAAAATTAAGTCAGTAGATATTATCAAATATTTGCCTTCTTTTCCTTAAAGGGCGATAAAATAACTTATAGATAATGCTTGCTTAAAATATTAACAGTCAAAATAGTTAAAACCGTAAAAAAATATCGTTCTACAAAGTGAGATACTCTAATAGTATTTTAAATTTTAATATTTTAAATGTCCTTCACATTATCTGGGATTTGTATCTGATATTTGTAATTTTTTTTCGATACATTTATCGTTAGATACCTATGTTGCTCGCTATTTTGATCAATTTCTCAACATATCTATCAACAGAAAATGATATTCACATAGTTACTGCTGTTGATTCCCATATAAGTTCCCAAAATTTAATCGATCTATTTATTGTTATCGATAACAAAAAATCTAATAATTGCACATTGCAGCCTCTTAAAAAGTCTTGACGTGCACTAAAGATAATAAGTGAAGCACAAATTTACTATCGTTAAATTCAAACACAAATATTCCAGTCTAGCTTCTATCAATCGAAAACAGGCCATTGGCCTCTCACTCCCCCCCACGAGCTCACCTCTGTCTGCATTAGATAACCCCAAATGACCGACGCAACTCAGCATGTGGTCACGTAGCATTCAATGAATATATGAATGTACAAACATTATGCCACTAATACATCAATATTGACAGCTAAATGTCCTTTTGCTATTACACCATCAATGCTAAACAACAGTGAGCCTCCACAATATTGAAAGAAAAAAAAAACAACACCCAGTAGCTATAACGAAGCACTATTGATTGCCAATCGTAAATCAAGTAAATGATGAAAAATTGCACGCATAGCCTAACAGCAGGCGCACAAGCACGGAGATGACACAAAAATTGGACTTGAATTGAATTGAAGATGAGCCT
>NW_023458567.1:16290071-16294352 GCF_013731165.1 Rhagoletis pomonella | reverse complement strand
TTTTTTTTAAAAAAAAAGTTATCAAGCTCTTAAAAAATCACCCGTTATTATTCTGATTCAAAGAGATTACGCAGATGCCCTATCATTAAGCATGTCCAACTAATTGCAAATACATACACACATAGACATTCATACATATAAACATATGTATGTACATACATATATGTATATACTTTTATGATTCTCAGATGTGAGCTAACATTTATGTGTCCTTGTCATAGTCCTTTGAACTACCAAAGCCCACAGCTTCATACATAGGTATTTATTTATGCAACAACAACAAACCTTTTTCATTTTGTTGCCTTGGTCGTGTAACACATTTTTACGATCATCGCATCGCCACGCAGCACACATAAACACATGCGACATTAGAATGTTTACAACTTTCGTGCGAAAATCAACCACCTCACTTCCCTATGCCGCTGCTACTCACTGAGCACATTATGAGCTGACGCAAAACGATACGAAAATGTTTCATCATAAACTTCAATAATCGTAAATATAGATTTCGGTTTTTACTACCTTGGGGAGGGCGCAAGTGAAAGCGAAGAAAATGACCAAATCGACAAATGGACAGACAGGCCATGCGGTCGGTCATTTGAAGCGACAATTAGATGTACGCAATACTTAGTAGCAACAACAAACAGTAATATATATAAGCAACAGCAGCAATAATAATGAAGTAAGGGGATGCGCAGCTGAAATGTGGGTGGATTGATAGAAATTAATAGCGACTGCTGATGTTTTGGCTGTTGATGATGCTACTCAACAACAACAAGTGCAACAAAAGATGCAAGTGATAGAAGTATGTAGGTAAAATAACAATTGGCATCTAATAACTTTGTATATGTGTAAATACGTAAGCGTGTAAAGGGTGTACCGAATGCTAGTTTCTTTTTGCCAAATTTAAAAAACTGAAACAAATTTTTATTTCCGGATAATGTGAAAATTCTCAGAATAATGAATTTATCGAGATTTGAATTCGATAAATAAGCAAAATTTGAGCTAGGTGCCGTCAGGTTGCAGATTCGAGGAATAAAATATTTTTTTCTACATACAGTGACACAAACAAATGACCAAGTGTTTTTATTTAATATTTGTAATATTTTTTCCAGCTAAATTTTTTTGTTATTTTTATATAAAAATATCGTGTTAATCACAATTTCAAACTTTATACAAAATTTAGGAAAATTAAACAAATTTTCATCAAAATTTCAACTTTTTATTATGAATTTTTAAAAAAATTTTGGGTATCCAGTTTTATAGCCCATATAATTTTAGTGCAAGTTTCAAACGGCTAAAAGATCGCGTATCTTTCTTTAGGCTAATTTTTCGGGTTTTTTAATATAACAAGCGCTATTTACAAAAACTTGTGTTGATATTTTGAAATTTTTGTTGCTGACGGTCTCCCGCGTTTTATTTCATAAGAAATTCATACTTATATGAAAAAAGTGCAAAAGCCGTCACAACAAAAAAACTTAAAAACCAACGCGAGTTTTTAGCCGTTTGAAACTTGCGCTTAATTAGACTAAAATTGTATGGTATATAAAAGCATACCCAAAAATTTTCCAAAAATTCTGAACAAAAAGTTAAATTTTGATGAAAATTTTTTGAATTTTCCTAATTTTTTTTATAAAGTTTGAAACTGTGATTTACACGGTTTTGGTTAAAGCTCAGACGATATATTTATATAAAAATAACAAAAAGAATTTAGCTCGAAAAAAATTACGAATATTTGAAGAAAATCCACACGTGGTGATTTGTTTGCGTCACTGTAAATACCTTTAGTATAAGTTGCTGGTAGAGTCGACACATGCAGTGGCTCAAACAAGTGACCATGTGCTGATTGTTTTAATATTCACAATGTTTTTTAAGCTATTTTTTCCTTATTTTTCCCTATTTTTCTATGATTTTGAGAGCTTTTGTGGTTTTTTTCTAAACTTTACTCATGTCTCGAGTAAAAAAATAAAACAAGGACACAAACATACATGGTCGGTCCGCTAAAAATTTCGCACACAAGAAGAGAGGGAGAGAGACTGCGTGACGTTTCGAAACTTTGAGAAATCACTCTCATGTCCCCTCGAAATTCTTCTTTTATTCCAAGAAGTATCTAGTATTCAATAGTAGTGATAAAGAGTAAATTGAAACTTCTTTTCGGCCCATCCTTTATCTCACTAATTCCTCGGTGGACTATCTCTCCCCGGTCTTTTCCACTCCCTCTCTCTATTGCGAACATTTCAGACGCATGGTGACTTGCTAAAGAAGGAATGGGCATTGTTTGATGACAGCGGTAGTGATAACACTCTTACTTCTGTGTTGCTATTGCCTTTCATAAGATTGCCATTGTTGCTGGCACCGTTGTTGTTATTGCGGTTGTCGCTGTCGATATCGGTTGCCTCATATTAATGTTTCCTTGGTCAGTCAGTTATTACATTCAATTTGGTTATACTAGCCCCTTACGTAATCCGTTTCCGCTGCTCTAATGCACATCTTTCTTCGACGAAATGGACACTCTTAAATTCCGTCCTTCAATACTTGTATATTGAGTAGTAATAGCTAAGTATGTATGTTCATATGTAAGTATGAATGTCAGCACAAAGATTCCCCATTACTGCTGTGGTCTGCCGGGGCACAGCGTTGATTTTTATTGATGACATAAATTTTGCTTAACACGGAAATTGGTTTTGGATGTACTCGTATGTGTGTATTTATGAGTAACATTTTTAATTCTTGAGCTTTAAATTTGTTTCTAATTATTTCTTTGTTTGTAAAATATCTCAAATAAGACAAGCAACAAACTAAAATGGCAATTAAAAAGTTCTCTAAAAAACTAAAAAAAAAAATCAAAAAGTTTCGAAAAATTAAGAGAAGATTTCGAAAAGATTCGAAATATCTTCAATATAAATAATTGATGCCGTAGAAGCTATAAGCAAAAACTATAAACAAGTTTAAACCATTTTTAAATTTCTAATAGTCTCAGAAAGAACCTGAAAATTTTGTCAATATTAGGAAACTTTTGTTTGCTTTAAAAGCTGTACGGAAAAAACGACGAAAAACTGCGAAAAGTTTTTTAAAAATTTCTAAAAACTAAAAAAAAAAACAAAAAACCGAGAGAAAACGCTGTCAATATCACCAAATTTTTGACCTATTTTGGCCCAACATGACCATAAGCAAAATTCATCGAATGAGGCAAAATAAATGCGAAATTCTCGGAAAGTAGAAATTATTTACCTTTTTTGCCCTAAGAAGCGATATGCAAGTATTATCGAATATCCCCGAGTCCTGGAAAGTCAAAAAAATTCCGATAAAAACTAAAAAGGAAAATACGAAAAAAATATGAAAAGTTTGTCAATATGAGTAAATTTTTCAAAAATAAAATGAAAATAAAAAATTAAGTTAAGAAAATTAAGTTAGTAGATATTATCAAATATTTGCCTTCTTTTCCTTAAAGGGCGATAAAATAACTTATAGATAATGCTTGCTTAAAATATTAACAGTCAAAATAGTTAAAGCCGTAAAAAAATATCGTTCTACAAAGTGAGATACTCAAATAGTATTTTAAATTTTAATATTTTAAATGACCTTCACATTATCTGGTATTTGTATCTGGTATTTGTGATTTTTTTCGATATATTTAGATACCTATGTTGCTCGATATCTTGATCAATTTCTCAACATATCTATCAACAGAAAATGACATTCACATAGTTACTGCTGTTGATTCCCATATAAGTGCCCAAAATTTAATCGATGTATTTATTGTTATCGATAACAAAAATCTAATAATTGCACATTGCAGCCGCTTAAAAAGTCTTGATGTGCGCTAAAGATAATAAGTGAAGCACAAATTTACTTTCGTTAAATTCAAACACAAATATTCCAGTCTAGCTTCTATCAATCGAAAACAGTCCATTGGCCTCTCACTCCCCCCCACGAGCTCACCTCTGTCTGCATTAGATAACCCCAAATGACCGACGCAACTCAGCATGTGGTCACGTAGCATTCAATGAATATATGAATGTACAAACATTATGCCACTAATACATCAATATTGACAGCTAAATGTCCTTTTGCTATTACACCATCAATGCTAAACAACAGTGAGCCTCCACAATATTGAAAGAAAAAAAAAACAACAGCCAGTAGCTATAACGAAGCACTATTGATTGCCAATCGTAAATCAAGTAAATGATGAAAAATTGCACGCATAGCCTAACAGCAGGCGCACAAGCAGCGGAGATGACACAAAAATTGGACTTGAATTGAATTGAAGATGAGCCT
>NW_023458567.1:16284238-16289971 GCF_013731165.1 Rhagoletis pomonella | reverse complement strand
TTATCCGACTACAAAATGTCAAAATAAATGGCTTTCCTGATAATATCGCCTTAGTCGATGCAGCGAAGCACTTACATAAGTGAAACACATGACAAAGTGGACAACACTGTACCGCTTGTTGAGGCGTGGCTTACGCAGAAAGACCTTCCGCACGCAGAGGATTAAATGCAGTTCTAAAGTGGCCATGGCTGCTCTAAAACTTACTTAAATCATTTAGGATGCAATCAGCACCCCGTCAGCAACATTTACGGTGGAAACATTTCAGAAGACGTGGACCAAATGTTTCTTTTGAGCAGACTTTTCGAATAAGTGATTATCTGCGCTGGAGAATATAGTCCTGATTCTGATGCCCAGAACATGCTATAGCGGACACAAGGACGAAGGTGAGCCCTGCGACGCATCACGACGGCAAGAGAAGTAATGTTATGGGGCAGTGTCGTGGAATGCGGAGTTGGACGAAAAAATAAGCTTCTCCGGGTTTTCAGGTCCACATGAGGGTAGTGCGCTACCACAGGGCTTATGGAAAGAACCTCGCATTACCAAGAGAAGAAGTTGTGCAAAGATGCATTTTAAGGATGTAGGAAATGACGCTTATTTGTCGTATGTGGCTATGATGGATGGATACGAATTAGCCTAACTGGATCCAAGTTGAAACGTTGATGGACTTCATCAGAACTATAGCGGAGTTAAAGCAGAAGCACTCGTCAACTCCCAAAGAAATACTTACTTGACAGATATGCCAGGAGGATCATTAATAACACAGTACGAGGATTACTGAGTTGGAAGCTCTGTTATTTCTATTGCTAGGACGCAAGGTTGTGAGAAGTTGAGAAAATTTCGATCTTACAATATGGGAACAAGTACATATGTAAAAGTGACGCGATTTCAAATAGCGAAGTGGGTTAAAATGTAATCGGAGAAAATTCATATATATGGGTTTTTCAACTCGCTGAACCCGAATCCGAGGTCTGTTAGCTTCCATTCTGTCATATTAGAGGTCATTTGATGGTCAAAGAGGAAACAAATTTATACAATAAAGATAAAAATTCATATACATAGGTTTTTGTTGTCGCTGAATCCGAATATGGGTATCCCTTGATTCTACAAGATCATCTCAAGGTCAATTTCAGAAAAGTTGTATAGAATTTTCAGGTTTATTCAATGTATTTTACACTACTTGACCTTCAAATAACCTCGAATCTGACGTTATGGTGGCTAACAGACCTCTTATTCGCATTTAGCGTATCGAATAAAATAGGGACATAGCGGTTTAGTTCAATATGCAGAAACTTTTGTTTGTAAATAATTATTTTCGGTCCCTGCCTAGAATGGCTAGGCCTGGCCACTGCAATACAAACCAACCTAACTTAGTCTATTTTAGTCGAAGTTTTTGATATTACGCAAGATTAGGGTTTTAAAGTTAGTAGTGGAGTAAGTATGTATGTAAATAAGTAAATTTTAAACAATCCCACCATTGAATGTGCCATAACTGTCAATAAAAGAGAGAATACCTACCCCATAGTTAGGTCTAAATTTATGCGCGCGGACGAATATTGCAAATTAGTGACATATTTGAAATTTGTTTTGCATGGCGTTCTAACCTGAAAAATGTATGTCTACCAAATAAATTTTCATACACCCATACAAAAATAATGCTCATATCATCACAAAAAGCACACTGCTTTCGAATGAAAGCTACTTTTATTTGAATTTATTGGTTGTCAACATTCGAGGGCATATGCACGACAAACTTGGTGAACTGTCAAGCTGGCAGCTCGTCGTCATCGTCGTCAAAGCTCCCCAGCTAGCTAGGTGACTGCCATACATTGTAAATGTCAAATGGTATGCAAGGTGATGTTGTAAGCGGAAGCAAACATGGGCGTGCGGAAATATTTTAAGGAATTCATGTACATACATATATTGCATATGTGTATGTATGTATGTATGTTTGCTGCGAAAATTGTCAACCACCCTGCTGGCGGCTAATGTGTATCAATATCTCAAACAAAACAGCGATCCACCAGCGCTGGCAGCTAATAACGCTATAGCTACCAGCAAGCCAAGCCTTGAACTCACTATGCATTATTTTTTGTCCGCCCCCACCTTCTGCACGACTGCTTGCTGTGTGCTCCTGAGTGCCTGCACACCGGCTGTCTATCATTAATATTTATTATTTTGCCACATACTTCGACGTATGTCTGCCTTGCGACTCGAACTACCACCTCCACTCTCCTCTATGTAGTAGTTGTGTGTGCATAAAGATTTTCGGAAAAAATAGGATTTCCCGCTATTCTACGAGTATGTCAGCTTCTTGTGATACGGGCACGCATTCGCTTTGATATCCTAATAAACCAAAGCGACAGACAGGTTTTTGATATTTTAATATTCTGTATGAATATGAATGAATATATGTACATATATCTGAGTGGCATACTTACATATATACACACTCATTTGTGTTGTTGTTTTATTCTATTAGTACCATTAGTTGTCATTCGATTCGGTGCGAAATTTATGAACTTAATGCACTCTACTCAGATACATATTTTGCTCTTTTTTTTGCATTTTTTTTTCTTCGAAAACAAATGGTCCTCTGCAGTAATGACACAACTCAAATTATAATAATTTTCAGCGGAGCCAATTAAAATTTTTGCGTTTCATGTTGTGGCGCTTAATTATTGTGGATTATTTGCCGATCGACAGTTTTTGACTCATGCCAATATTCCCGATAAACATTTGGACATTTGAAATTTATCGGGTTTTCCATGTTTATTGAGCTTATGAAATTTATCGACACGTAGAAACCTGCAAATTTAAAAAATTTTATTGAGTTATAAAAATTTATCAGATTTCCGAAATTAGCCAAGATTTTCGCATTTATCAAGCTATTAATATTTATTGAATTATTAATATTTATCGAGTAATTTCTAGAGTTATCGGAGTTCATCGAGTTAACGAAACTTTAGAGTTATCGTAATATATCGAGTTCTTTTCACTCGAAATCTATAGGTTTATCGAAATTTGTTGGTAATTATTGAAATATATCGGCTTATCTTATCGAAGTTTATGGAGTTTTCAAAGTACTAGTGTTCGCCCAGCGGTTGAAATTCAACCTTTTAAAATAAGGGGAGCTGAGGTGGGCTGAGTTGAGCCGGGTTGAGTTAATTGAACTGAATTGAGGTGAAATGCGTTGAACAACATAGCAGAATATAACATAAAATAACATAACAACACCACATAACACAACTCAACACAAAACAACACAACATACCATAACATAAGATAACATAACATAATATGACTTAGCACGGTATAACATTACATAACACAACATAACATTACATAACACAACATAACATAACATAACACAACATAACATAACATAACACAACATTACATAACATAACATAACACAACATAACATGACATAACATGACATAACATAACATAACATAAGATAGCATAACATAGCATAACATAACATTACATAACATTACATAACACAACATAACATAACATAACACAACATAACATAACATAACATAACACAACATAACATAACATAAAATAACTTAACATGTCATTCTTCAATTGTATCTCTTTCTTTTTCTGTCTTTGTCTCTACCTTTATCTACATATATTATTTTCTATATCTTTATCTTTTAATTTTTATATTTATCATTTCCTTAACTTTTAACCAGATCTTTATCTTCATTCTTTTCTCCATCTACATATTCACCCACATCTTTGCGATTACATATGTATACTATGAAGAATTTAAATTTACCTTTCTCTTTGTCTTCATGTTTCGGTTTCTCTTACTTCTGGTTATCTTTGCTTTATCCTTTCTTCTTCTCCATACTCAACTCCATACCTTCTTCCTCGTTTGAGTCTAATCTGTTCATGTACATACATACATACATACATACATCTTATTCCTAAACTGCTGCTTAGCACGTTTCTGTAATTCAGTATCAATATAAAAGCATACATTTAGGAGGCATTTCCGCCCCAACCATGTACATGTATGGCATTGGTATTGGTGTGACTTTTGAATTGATTTTTTCGCTCTATTTTAAACTAATTTGAAATTTGAAAAATTGCCTACACATCAGCATCAAAATACCTTTCTAATGATATATAATTGTTTATACCTTAGAAGTATAGTTTAGCCGTAAAAGGGGTGTAAAGGAAACATGATTGCCTATTTATATAATGATGATATGGAGTTATAGAAATTTCTGGTGATTTATAAATTTACCTAGATCTATCTTTTTATCAATTTATCGAATTTTATCGAAATGCCAGCGTGGATCGTGGAAATTTATGGATCTATTAAAATTGATCGAAGTATCGAAATTTGTAGTTATACAAAGTTTATCGAGTTATCTGTATAATATAAATAGAGATATGTAACTATTAAATTTGTTGAAATTTACAAAGGCCTGGAAATGCATTCATCGAAATTTATGGAAGTTTATGGAATCTTCAAAGTATCTGGTGCTTTATAAGTTTATCGAGCTACTTATTTTTATCGATGTATCGAATTTTGACGAGTTACCAGCGTGGATCGAGTTATCGAAATTTGTCTATAGATATCGAAATGTATGGATCTATTAAAACTGATAGAGCTATTTATTGAGCTATCCAAAGTTTATCGAGTTATCTATATAATATTATATATATTATATATATATAATATATATATATATATATTATATAAAATTTACAGAGAGAGAACACAAAGTCATCAAAATGTATAGATAGTTATCGATAATTATCGAGTGATAGAAATTTATCAATTAGTCGCTATATAGAGTTTTTGACATTGATCAAGTTATAGATATGCATAGAATTATCGAAATTAACCGACGGTCGCCAAGACGAACTACGAATCCAAACATGAATGTGAAGACCACCCGAAGACAAATGCGAATACAAGGACGAACAGGACGATGAATGCGCAGATTTAAGCGAATAGTTATCTGTACTAAGACGTATATGTATACGAAAATGAACATGGAAATTAATATGAGTATGAAGACGAGGATTAAGACTGTGGGTAAGATGAACATTCAGTTTAAGAAAAATTGCTGCAATATGAAACGAGGGAAGTTTCATTTTGGTAGTCTGGCAAAGCTTTTAATTTTTTTTAAGGGGAATTTTTATGTTTCACATTATTTTTTACAAAAAACCTAGCTTGTAGCGAAATGCCAGCTTAAGCAAATAAATTGTTTAAAAAAAATAATAATCAAAAATACGAAAGTTTGAGTTGTGTCATTATTGCAAAGGACCATCGATTTGTTCATACGTAAATATAAATATAAGGCATAGATACTTATGTATGTATGTATATCCGCATGCCTTATGTCAAATATCATTTAGCAGTGAGCAGCGAACCACCCGCCTTACAAGCGCACCCATTTTACCGTAAGTTCTTTTTCGACCCCTCCATTCCAACTTGCTCTGGTTGTCTACATTGACGTCTCTTTTTTGGCTGCACATTTCACATATCGGCGTCGAATGTTTGATAGATTATGTCAAAATATGAAAAATTGTATCAACTGTCATTTGACAGTGTTGCATGCGATTGGGCGTGTATTCGCATGTGTACTTATACACTTCCTGATACACACATGCTTATGAACACCTACATATATACATATATAAATGACATTTGGAACGGTGATAGCTGTAATGTGCTTTAACGGTAAGCATTTGGTACCACAAAAA
>NW_023458567.1:16250784-16284138 GCF_013731165.1 Rhagoletis pomonella | reverse complement strand
CGGAGATGACACAAAAATTGGACTTGAATTGAATTGAAGATGAGCCTGGCTGGGTGGGGATAATTTGAAAATAGCATGCGAGGAATGTGTGTACTATTTATGGAAAAGTAAAGAGAGCAGTGGTGTCATTGCACACGCATGCTATAATACATATGTATATGTATGTATATATATTTATATATGTTCAAAAACACGGTTGAGCTTCGCATTTTTTGTTGATGTCCTGCTGTTTAAAGTACACACTTTTGGTGATTCAAAAGGAGGCTCATATTTTAATTCAGCTTTTTGTTGTAGCCTTGTTTAGTAGCAATTTTTTTGACATAAACAAATGGAAGTCACTGCTCTATTGACAGGCAAATAATTACGGCAATTTACTGGTCATCCACCTTTCACATATGTATGTACATACATACATAGGTAAGTGGATCTTTGAGAAAATGCTAAAAAAAATGGGAAAGGCGATGCTAGAAAAAAGTAGGATATTTAATCGATAATTGCAGCCCATGAATGAAATTTACTCCTATAAATGTAGAGGAGGATGGTGAAATCAATAATCTGGGAAAAGTAAAAGGATTCTGCAATTAGTCATTTCCTCAGTTTGTGGTAGAGCCTGCACGTCTAAAAAAGTAATGTAATTTCAGTGTCTGGATCCCAGTGTCTCTGGGATCTGTATTCGATGGCAAGTGGATGTAGGCAAGCTAGAGCATCTTGGTTCTACTCCTGCGTGTACATTTTCCTTGTGCTACTAAAAAATTGCCAGTCGAGTAGTGAACTCATTACACCTTGCGACAAAAGCCAAAAAACTTAAAAACACAAGAAACAATCAATATACTCAGAAACTAGGAGCCAAATATAATAAAACGGTGTTTTAATAATTTCTCTCAGACGACAGGATTTCTTTAATTACTTTACATATAATTAAAAAAAATAATAATAACTATTCCAAATTTTCAAAGATTTTAAAGGATAAAGTTTTAAAAGGGCATTTTCAACAGCTATTCTATAGCGAACAGCATACATGGAAATAAGTTTAAATTTAGTAAAACAAGCCAGTCACCCAAGCCGTGAACGTCGCCAGGCAAAAGGCTCAAGATGCAATTATTGGCACGCGTTAACTCAAAAGCTCCAAGACGTACTTTCGAAGTAATAGTCACCCTAGATTTTAAAAGTTTCTTCATTGCTGCGAACAACGATAAAACACTCGATGCATTGGGCCGTATAATAATATTTTTTTTTTCCTAAGAAGGTTAAAACGCTACTCTTTTACGAGTGTACTCGGGGACGAAAAGTACGCAGAGACAAAAACTGTTAGTTCCGTTAGGTGTTATCCGACTACAAAATGTCAAAATAAATGGCTTTCCTGATAATATCAAGTTGGCTCAAGTTGAAATCCTTTGTCAACATCGTGCGGTCGTGTTTTTAATCGCTCCGCCTTCCTGCATAATTATCTAAAATGCATTGCTTTTTTGCTGATTATTTTTTAGTATTCTGCAAAATAATCAAATCGAGATAGAGACTCTCATACCATAAATTGGTTATACATAAGTGTTTTAATTGTGGATAAGAAAACGATAATACTTAGTATATCTAAACTTTTTCTTGACAATTAATATAATTTTATAATGACTTGTTGTTGTGGGCAAAGAGTGGAGCGCGCTCAGTCCAAAGTGCAGTGCTCGAAATGCAACGAGTTCTTTCATTTACAATGTGTTGGTATTCAGCAGGCAGATCTTGAGTATCTGCTGAGCTCAAATACCCCTTTTCTCTGCAATGAGTGTAGAGCAGAGCGCCGTAATTCCCTTCGCTCCCCTCATTCTGCCATGGAATCGAGTGCTATACGACAAGGTAAAAATGACCAAGGCACTGCTGAACATTCATCTGATTTAATGCATGATGAGCCAAGCGAAGTAAAATTATTGAAAGCTGAGCTACTCTCTTCTGTAAATGCATTGCAAGACGACAACAAATGTTTGCGAGAACATATCGATGCTCTTCAATCACAAATTGACGATTTGCGCGCAAAGCTTGAGGGCAACAACTCTACTTTGGCACACTTGTTATCTGAGCTCAAGGTGCATAGTGTTGTTAGTGGTAATTCGGCAAAAATGAAGAATATAAGCAAAGCAGACAAACAAACTGAAATTTCATTGCCTACTGCTACTGTTGGTGATACTAGCGATGCATGCGGCGCTGCTAATAGCGCAGCTTCAGCTACGCCGAATCTACCAGCTGATGCTACTAGTCAACAATCAGCTACCGAGAACCCCAACGAATGGCACACTGTGCGAAACATAAAGTGGAACAAGAAAAAAAATGGAAACAATGCTAAAGGGTTTTCTAATGCTGATAAAGACAGTCAATTTCCCATTAACCAAAATAATGAAATGAATCTTAATAATTCAAATTCTGGAAGTGCCGCGGGCAAGGCCAGCACCACGAAAGAAAAGAATGTGCGTAAATATGTTCAGCCCTTAGTTGTAGGATCGGGCAACAATATGGAACTAAGCGCTGCTTTAAGATGGAAATGGTTGCACCTCTCTCCATTTCCGACTTCAGTGACAGCTGATGAGTTAAAAAACTTTATTGTAAAACAAACCGGCTTACAAGAAACTTCCATCGTTTGCAACGGCCTTACTAAGAAAGGTGTTGATCCCACATCCTTGAGATACCTCAATTTTAAGGTTGGAGTTGATGCTCATTCATATTCGAAGTTGTTATTGCCTGAGCTTTGGCCTGCAAACATCGTTGTGCGTCCTTTCAAGTTTTCATCAAAAAACTAAGTTCTCCAACCGATGTCCGACGGCAATCGGTTGGATCAGATGGAAATTGTAACAAATTAAAAATTTATTTTCAAAACATGGCCGGAATTAGAACAAAGTCTCAGCTTGTTCGATTATTTAGTTCACATGAAGAATATGATGTTTTCGTTATCATCGAGACGTGGTTGAATGAAAACTTTTTCAATGAGGAATTTTTTGACTCTAAAATTTATAGCGTATTTCGCAAGGATAGAGATCCAAACTTAACCGGATGTATAAGAGGTGGTGGGGTTCTCATCGCGGTACATTGCAAGCACCATGCTTCCCAGATAGTACTAGCCAATAGTAATGGATTGCTTGACCAAATTTGCTTGCACATTCGTGGCATCTCGGACTCCGTTTTTATTTGTGCATCATATATTCCACCCAACAGTTCGCATCATCTATATACTGCTCACGTTGACAATGTTACAACATTGGCTCTGGACAAAGTTGGTGGCGATCATCTCTGCGTGTTGGGAGACTTTAATCTATGTGATGTTAAATGGTCAACGACTATTTCAAGTTCTGCACTAATTGCGTGTGGGATCAAAAGACCTAATGAAATTTATTTAATTGATAGCTTTCTAAGTATAGACATTAAGCAAATTAACTGTTTTCCTAACAGTCTGGGTCGAACGTTAGACTTAATATTTCTAAGTAACAATTTAAATTTTTCTTTGCATGAATGCACTTCCCCTATCACAAAATCGGATATGCATCATAAGCCTCTAGTTCTTGATCTTGAGTTTTATAAATATTCTGTAACTAATAATGATAGATCAAACTTCTCTTTTAATTTCAAGCGGTGTGATTTTTCGAATCTGAACAACCTCTTGCAGCATGTTAACTGGGATAACTTGTTCTCTTGTCTGGATACCACTAATAGTTTTGAAGTTTTTAGATCCACTGTGGTGGATATATGTAAAAGTTGTATACCACTGGTTTCAAAGAAGAAATACAGGGTTCCCTGGCACAACGCTGCCTTGATGAAGCTGCGAAATTTGAAAAATAAATTCTTTCGTAAATTTAAAAACAGTCGTAACACGGTTTTTTTTGCTAAGTACAAGGATTATGAAAAGCAATTCGTGTGTTTAGAAAAGTTTTTGCACAGAAACTACATTTTGAATCTGGAAAGAAACCTAAAGTCAAACCCGAAATCATTTTGGAATTTTGTTAATTCAAAAAAAACAGTATCCAACATTCCGTCATCTGTTTTCCTTGGTGACAAAGTGGCTGATACTCCTGCGGATGCGGCAAACCTTTTTGCTGAATATTTTTTGGCCAATTTTGTATCCGATTCTGACAATTGTGACAACATTTGTTTCAACATTCAGCCTGTTTTAAATTTCGGCAATCTTGTATTGTCATCTGAGGATGTCATTAATGGCATTTCTCGACTTAAGCCCTCGTCAAATACTGATGTCGATGGTTTGTCTGCGATTATATTTAAGCAGTGCGATTCCCTAGTTTATCCACTCTTATTAATTTTTAACAATTCCCTTTCGTCGGGTTCTTTTATTGGCGCGTGGAAATTAGCTCTGATCTCACCTATTTTCAAGAGCGGCAATAAAAATGATATTGGCAATTATAGGCCCATTTCGAAACTCTCTGCCACAGCAAAGCTCTTTGAATGCATAATTCAGGAGAAGCTATTATTCTTTGTTAAGAATATCATATGCCCAGAACAGCATGGCTTTGTTCCGGGACGGTCAACTGTGTCTAATTTGGCTATCTTCTCTGATGACTGCACCGCAGCATTTCAGTCGGGTTGTCAAGTTGACACAGTATATACTGACTTCTCCAAGGCGTTTGATCGGATTTCACACAAAATTCTGATAAAAAAGCTAGCCTTGATGGGTTTCCATTCGGTGTTTTTGAATTGGATTGAGTCCTACCTACACAATCGCCGCTGTATGGTGGTAGTTGACAACGCTCGGTCTCTTCCTTTCGTCGCCTGCTCAGGTGTTCCGCAAGGTAGCATCTTGGGCCCTCTGTTCTTTGTGTTGTTTATCAACGACATCTGCTCCTGCTTTTCTGCAGTAAGATTTTTGCTTTATGCGGATGACCTTAAAATGTATTCTGTAATCAATAGCATTCAGGACTCTGCATTGATGCAACTAGATCTCGATAGATTGAGTACCTGGTGTAGTAACAATCGGTTAACACTCAACATAAGTAAGTGTTTTCATATTACGTTTTCGAAACGCTTAAACACCATTGAAACCTCGTATCACTTATCTAATACGACTCTGGCGAAGGTAAGTGAGTTTAAAGACTTGGGAGTAATTTTTGATTCGAAATTTGCTTTTACAAGTCATGTTAATCTATGTATTTCGAAATCTTATGGCATGCTTGCTTTTGTTAGGCGTCATAGCGGAGATTTCACTGATCCTTATACGCTAAAGCTCTTATTCTCAGCGTTTGTGCGTTCCAAGCTTGAGTACGCTTGTTTCATTTGGTCGCCATATCACAAGGGCCACATAGCAAGAATTGAACGGATTCAAAAAGTATTTTTAAATTTTGCTTTGCGCCACTTATGCTTCTCGTATCCTATACCTACTTACGAAGCACGATGCTTATTAATAGATCTAAAGTCATTGCAGAGCAGGAGAACAATTTTGTCGCTGTCTTTCATTTTTGACTTGTTACGAGGCTCTGTTGATTGCCCTGTGCTTCTTCAAAGAATTCTGATAAACATTCCGCGTAGAGCTCTTCGTAATTCCGAGTTATTCCATGTTGGTTTGTGTAGAGCTCTTTATGCTAAAAATGCTCCAATTACTAGAGCTTTGATTGAGTTCAACAGAATTGCCAAACTCATCGAGATAGATATTTCAAGTTCGAAAAATCACTTCATGAGCTCTTTAATAAATTTTTATAAGTAAGATATTTTTATATTTTATTAACTTAATTGCTGTAGCCTATAAGATTTTGTATACTGTTTGGCTAAATAAATCTAAATCTAAATCTAAATCTAAATCTAAAAATATCGCCTTAGTCGATGCAGCGAAGCACTTACATAAGTGAAACACATGACAAAGTGGACAACACTGTACCGCTTGTTGAGGCGTGGCTTACGCAGAAAGACCTTCCGCACGCAGAGGATTAAATGCAGTTCTAAAGTGGCCATGGCTGCTCTAAAACTTACTTAAATCATTTAGGATGCAATCAGCACCCCGTCAGCGACATTTACGGTGGAAACATTTCAGAAGACGTGGACCAAATGTTTCTTTTGAGCAGACTTTTCGAATAAGTGATTATCTGCGCTGGAGAATATAGTCCTGATTCTGATGCCCAGAACATGCTATAGCGGACACAAGGACGAAGGTGAGCCCTGCGACGCATCACGACGGCAAGAGAAGTAATGCTATGCGGCAGTGCAGAAAAAATCTCGCATTAGCAAGAGAAGAAGTTGTGCAAAGATGCATTTTAAGGATGTAGGAAATGACGCTTACTTGTCGTATGTGGCTATGATGGATGGATATGAATTAGCCTGACTGGATCCAAGTTGAAACGTTGATGGACTTCATCAGAACTATAGCGGAGTTAAAGCAGAAGCACTCACCAACTCCCAAAGATATACTTACTTAACAGATATGCCAGGAATAACAATAATAACACAGTACGAGGTCCAGTTCTTAATCAAGCACCGACGATTACTGAGTTGGACGTTCTATTATTTCTATTGCTAGCACGCAAGGTTCTGCGATCTGATCCACAGGGAAGTTGAGAAAATATCAATTTTACAATATGGGAACAAGTACATACATATGTATAAGTGACGCGGTTTCAAATAGCGAAGTGGGTTAAAATATAATCGGAGTAAATTCATATATATGGGGTTTTCAACTCGCTGAACCCGGTTCCGAGGTCTGTTAGCTTCCATTCTGTCATATTAGAGGTCACTTCATGGTCAAAAAGGAAAAACATTTATTCAATAAAGACAAAAATTCATATACATAGGTTTTTGTTGTCGCTGAATCCGAATATGGGGATCCCTTGATTCTTCAAGATCATCTCAAGGTCAATTTCAGAAAAGTTGTATAGAACTTTCAGGTTTATTCAATGAATTTTACACAACTTGACCATCAAATTACCTCGAATCTGACGTTATGGTGGCTAGCAGACCTCTTATTCGCATTTAGCGTATCCAATAAAATAGGGACATAGCGGTTTAGTTCAATATGCAGAAACTTTTTTTTGTAAATAATTATTTTCGGTCCATGCCTAGAATGGCTAGGCCTGGCCACTGCAATACAAACCAACCTAACTTAGTCTATTTTAGCCGAAGTTTTTGATATTACGCAAGATTGGGGTTTTAAAGTTAGTAGTGGGGTAAGTATGTATGTAAATAAGTAAATTTTAAACAATCCCGCCATTGAATGTGCCATAACTGTCAATAAAAGAGAGAATACATACCCCATAGGTAGGTCTAAATATATGCGCGCGGACGAATATTGCAAATTAGTGACATATTTGAAAAATGTTTTGCATGGCGTTCTAACCTGAAAAATGTATGTCTACCAAATAAATTTCCATACACCCATACAAAAATAATGCTCATATCATCACAAAAAGCACACTGCTTTCGAATGAAAGCTACTTTTATTTGAATTTATTGGTTGTCAACATTCGAGGGCATATGCACGACAAACTTGGTGAACTGTCAAGCTAGCAGCTCGTCGTCATCGTCATCAAAGCTCCCCAGCTAGCTAGGTGACTGCCATACATTGTAAATGTCAAATGGTATGCAAGGTGATGTTGTAAGCGGAAGCAAACAAGGGCGTGCGGAAATATTTTAAGGAATTCATGTACAATATTTGCCGCCAAAATTGTCAACTACCCTGCTGGCGGCTAATGTGTATCAATATCTCAAACAAAACAGCGATCCACCAGCGCTGGCAGCTAATAACGCTCTAGCTACCAGCAAGCCAAGCCTTGAACTCACTATGCATTTTTTTTTGTCCGCCCCCACCCTCTGCTCGACTGCTTGCTGTGTGCTCCTGAGTGCCTGCACACCGGCTGTCTATCATTAATATTTATTATTTTGCCACATACTTCGACGTATGTCTGCCTTGCGACCTCCACTCTCCTCTATGTAGTAGTTGTGTGTGCATAAAGATTTTCGGAAAAAATAGGATTTCCAGCTATTCTACGAGTATGTCAGCTTTTTGTGATACCGGCACGCATTCGCTTTGATATCCTAATAAACCAAAACGACAGACAGGTTTTTGATATTTTAATATTCTGTATGAATATGAATGAATATATGTACATATATCTGAGTGGCATACTTACATATATACACACTCATTTGTGTTGTTGTTTTATTCTATTAGTACCATTAGTTGTCATTCGATTCGGTGCGAAATTTATGAACTTAATGCACTCAACTGAGAGTACATATAAATACATATTTTGCTCTTTTTTTTGCATTTTTTCTTTCTTCGAATATAAATGATCCTCTGCAGTAATGACACAACTCAAATTATAATAATTTTCAGCGGAGCCAATTAAAATTTTTGCGTTTCATGTTTTGGCGCTTAATTATTGTGCATTATTTGCCGATCGACTGTTTTTGACTTATACCAATATTTCCGATAAATATTTGGACATTTGAAATTTATCGGGTTTTCCATGTTTATTGAGTTACTGGAATGTATGTATTGAGTTAATTAATGTTTATTGAGCTATTGAAATTTATCGATACGTAGAAGCCTAGATGTCGAAATTTAACGAAATTTAATGAGTTATAAAAATGTATCAAATTATCAAAATTTGCCAAGTTATTCTCTCTTATGAAGTTATCGATATTTATTGAATTATCAATACTTATCGAGTCATTTCTGTAGTTAACGGAGTTTATCGAGTTAACGAAACTTTTCGAGTTATCGTAATGTATCGAGAACTTTCCACTTATCGAGTTATCGAAATTTATAGGTTTATCGAAATTTATTGGTAGTTATTGAAATCGGTCGGCTTAGCTTATCGAAATTTATGAAATTTTCAAAGTATATGAAGTTATGAAAATTTATAAATTTATCGAGTTCTATCTTTTTACCGATTTATCGAATTTTATAGAGATGCCAGCTTGGATCGTGTTATCGAAATTTGACGATAGAAGTCGAAGTTTTTTGGATCTATTAAAACTGATCGAAGCATCGAAATTTATAGTTATACAAAGTTTATCGATTTATCTATATAATATAAATCGATATATATAACTTTTAAAATTGTTGAACTTTACGAAGGCCTGGAAACGCAGTCATCAAAATTTATCGAAGTTTATGTAATTTTTAATGTATCTGGTGTTTTATAAGTTTATCGAGCTATCTCTTTTTATCGACGTATCGAATTTTATCGAGTTACCAGCGTGGATCGAGTTATCGAAATTTATGGATCTATTAAAACTGATAGATCTACCGAGATTTATAGAGCTATCCAAAGTTTGTCGGGATACGTAACTTTTTAAGTTGTCAAAATTTACAGAGAGATAACACAAAGTAATCAAAATTTATCGGTAGTTATCGAAATTTATCGAGTGATAGAATTTTATCGATTAGTCACTATATAGTATTTTTGACATTCATCAAGTTATAGATATGCATCCAATTGTCGAAATTTATCGACGGTTGCAAAAAATCCAAACATGAATGCGAAAACCAACCCAAAACGAATGCGAATACGAGGACGAAGACGAACACGAATATGTAGATGAATACGGAGACGAATGCGAAGAATTAAACGAGTTGTTATACGAAGACGAATATGTTTACGAAAATCAACACGGGAATTAATATGAATATGAAGACGAGGATTAAGACTGTGGGTAAGATTAACATTCAGCTTAAGAAAAATTGCTGCAATATGAAACGAGGGAAGTTTCATTTTGGTAGTCTGGCAAAGGCGCAAGAAGCTTTTAATTTTTTTTAAGGGGAATTTTTATGTTTCACATTATTTTTTACAAAAAACCTAGCTTGTAGCGAAATGTCAGCTTAAGCAAATAAATTGTTTAAAAAAAAATAATAATCAAAAATACGAAAGTTTGAGTTGTGTCATTATTGACAAGGACCATCGATTTGTTCATACGTAAATATAGATATAAGGCATATATATATGTATGTATATCAGCATGCCTTATGTCAAATATCATTTAGCAGTGAGCAGCGAACCACCCGCCTTACAAGCGCACCCATTTTACCGTAAGTTCTTTTTCGACCCCTCCATTCCAGCTTGCTATGGTTTTCTACATTGACGTCTCTTTTTTGGCTGCACATTTCACATATCGGCGTCGAATGTTTGATAGATTATGTCAAAATATGAAAAATTGTATCAACTGTCATTTGACAGTGCTGCATGCGATTGGGCGTGTATTCGCATGTGAGGTTGATACACTTCCTGATACACACATGCATATGAACACCTACATACATACATATATAAATGGCATTTGGAACGCTGATAGCTGTAATGTGCTTTAACGGTAAGCATTTGGTACCACAAAAAAAAACGGAACGTGTTCGGAATTTTTAAAAAGTGCCATTAATCGTAGGATGAGCTCATCGATGTCGGTATGATATAAGAAGTAGCGTACTGCAAGGACAAAGATAGCGGGTGAGGGTATAATTCGAGATTTTTTTATTTTTCTTGCATCCGAAGGAACCTCAGAGGTATTATATTGCATACTGGCGCGCCACAAAGTTGTGCTCTCTGTAAACTACGCTTATGCTCTTGAGTAAGAGAGCTTATTGTCATCGCCCCAAACTTTCTCATTTCTTCATTAAACTTTCCCTCTACTAAATCGAATCAAGCAATTTCATCAACCTGAACAGAGAAAACGCTTATAAATTTCCAGAAAACTCATAGTTTGAAAAAGTTATCTTTGAAAAAATTTTTTTCAAATTTTGGAGTAAATTGGAGCAGATTGTCTTGCGGTAAACGGCTTAGAAATACGTTTCCCAACAAATTTCGTTATAAACGTAATCCTACCGAAGGTCGCGTGTCCTCTTCAAGGCGGAAAGGCTTAATGTGGTTTTCTATATACCAATCACATTCAGCAATCTTCGGATTGAGGGCTTCCTCGTAAACAGAATTTCAACACAGCTTTGTACAACGATTGTAAGCGCTAAGCTAGGAAGCAGCACAGTCACCAAGCATCCAAAACTGAAGACTCCGCAAGGCGGTGTACTATCGCCGCTGCTGCAGTTTTGCTTATTAAATAACTTTCTTCTATGACTCAACAGGGAGAAGTCAACGAAAATCCTACCCTTTCTCTGTCTGCTTCAGTCATTCCTACACCGAATTTATATTGGAAAATGAACACATAGCACTGAGTTGCGCCGTATTCTTTCAGAAAATTGTTGGTAACAAGCGGAGCCTATGCTTTGATCGGATGCTGTGGATGTATAAGTCAGTGCTTACACAATTATTGCATATAGTTCATCGTCTTAATGGAAAGCCGTAAAGATGAAGTACTCTATTAAGAAAAGTGCTTCACAAAGTTTTCTTAGGTTGAGGAAACTCAGTATCAATATTAGCTGCGGAACTAGCAGGGGTCATCATTGCTTTTTCCTCGCATTGTTAGGCGACGTTGAAGCCATTCAGGCTCTGTAAGTAGCACCTCCAGGATAATAAAACAATGCAAATATTACGTTATGATTTTAGCTGATAGGCTTGCCGTTGCACTTGTCTGAGGCCGGGGTCCAGCAGTATTCAGGACACTAAAAATACCGACGAGCTAGCCATAAATGGGAGTTTTTTTTTACTTCTGAGTTATTTCAAGAGCTCCAACCTGCAATACTAGTAAAATATGGAAATTCTGCGAGAACTGTAAGAGTTTGCGATCCATTTATTGTGCAAACTAATCTTCAGTTATCGAACTGGGCAAAAAGGATATGTCCCGACCATCGCAGGACGCTGGGCCTTGGATACACATGCGAGCAAACTAGGACTGGAACGCAACGCTTATTGTCATGGCTATCTCCTGTGTGGACTACCTAGCACTAGGTAGGTGGGCCACTTAACAGAAATAAGTGATGTTAACCCACTGCGAATCCTTACGTTCCTAAAATATACAGGCTGAATTTAAGAGAAATAATTTTTTCCGCTATTCTAATTTCGATGGGGGAGTCCTGTCTGCCTAATAGGCTGGTTGATTCTAATTTTTCAAACCGGTTTCTACCGATTTTTTTCTATATCTATAGGCGGTTGTTTTAAAATTCAGCCTTTTCGAATATCGAATAACCGGTTTTTTCATTTCATGCAAATCTTGACCTCTCAACAAAAGTTTCGAATTTTTTTAAGTTTTCAAGGCTTTTTCCATTTTAAGGGAAACCCTTAAATGGAGAGATCTACACTTTATTCCAGCTCCGAAGAACGTTAGCTCTTGATGTTGCTGAGATCAGAAATTGAAAAATGGATTCCCTGAGTAGCTAAGCACACGACTACGGCGGCAAGAGCACTACTCAGATACGAAAAGCGTCAGAAAAAAATTCTATAAATAATTAAAAAAAGTTAAAAAAAAGACTAGAAGTTAATTTTTTACTTATCTTTATTTATTTTACTTGTGATATAAAATAAGTTTATAGCAAAACACAATAATTTTAAAACAAGCTTCCTGAATATGAACGAGATCGGACCATAAATGCTGGTTTACTAAATATCTCGACTGCTGCGCTACCTATTGAATTAGTTCATCTTTCGTATTTTATTTTCATCGGCTTCTGAGCCAACTGTGAAGTTGTAAGCCTCTAGGTTATCTGGAAATTGGTCTAAAATTGATGGCAATATTTGTCCCTAACAAACATACATAGAGAGCAAGTTAAACAAAAGCTTGAAAAAAACTTGTAAGTTAGTTTTCTTTAATGTTAATAGTTTTATTGTAACCGGCCAATCCGAGTTTTTTTTCATGTTTTCAAAATACTTAGGGAACCCGTTTTTTTTTAATCGCAATTTTTCGAATATCTAACTCGAGAAACGGTTTTGGAAAATAGTGAATATTCCAACATCCTACTGCCTGAGCTCAGCTATTGTTGTATAAGACGGAGGTATGTAGAATTGAAGATTCAGTGCACTTACTTATTTAAGTATGTAGGTAAGGGCGGAGTAATCTGTGCGGAGCATAATTTTCGAAGAAAGTGCAAATTCAAAATTCTACGAATACAAACTATATAACAAAAATGACGTTTGACCCTTCCTATTTTCAAAAGAAAGAGCAGTAGATATATTGTATGAAGAAAACACCAAATTTTGTAAACGAAAAATTAATTTCGTTCATAAAAATTAAAACACCCTGATTTTTCTTTTAAAAATGATAAGGGGTCAAACGCCATTTTTGGTATATAGTTGGTGCACAATTTTTGCTAAGAATCAAACGTAGATTTCGAATATTTTATACACTTCTTTCGAAATTAAAATACTCCGCCCTAATGTAGGTATTAACAAGTAAGAAAGTCTAAGTTCGGGGGGAGCCGAACATTAAATACCCGGCGCAAGTATTAAATATATGTTTTTTCACCTTTCCGAAACCTACCGCTAGATGGTAAGCCGGGGTGTATCAATTTTGAGTAAATTAGCGCCCTTAAATTTCGAAATATTGAAGTTTCAAGCATTTCTTGAAATTTACCGTTATATGAAAAGCGGCCGTAGTTTTAGTCCGATTTCAATAATTTTCAACGTTTTGCTTATATGTGGCAAGCACAATAACCATACCGAGTTTGGTGCAAATTGGTAGAACGGTTACCGATATACTAATATGTGATCATAAGTGGGCGGTGCCACGCCCATTTTCCAAAATTTTACCATTAACGTATTTCTTGGTAAAGAAATGTTGCAATTTTGAATAAATTAGCTTAAATATTTACTGATTTATCGAAGATTTTGTATTTCTCTAAATTACCGTTATATGGGATGTGGGCGTGGTTATCGTCCGATTTTAAAAATTTTCGGCGATTTTTTATGCTGTACCAAGGCCAACAACTGTGCCAAGTTTCGAAGAAATTAGTGCAGCGGTTGCCGTGATATACACATGTAACCATAAGTGGGCGTGGCTACGCCCATTTTCCAAAAATGTATAACGCTCTTAGTTTTCGTCTAAAAATTGTTGTAAATATTAATTTTAAGTGAATTATCTTCAGTAGTTACTAAAATATCGCAGTTTTCGTATTTCCGAAAATTACCGTTATATGGAAAGTGGGCGTGGTTATTGTCCGATTTTTTAAATTTTCGGCCATTTAGTATGCTGTATCAAGGCCACCAACTGTGCCAAGTCTGGAAGAAATTTGTGGAGCGGTTACCGAGATATACACATGTAACCATAAGTGGGCGTGGCTACGCCCATTTTCCAAAAATTTATAATATTCTTATTTTTCGTCTCAAATTTATTGTAAATATCAATTTTGAGTGAATTATCTTCAGTAGTTACTAAACTATCGCAGTTTTCGTATTTCTGGAAATTACCGTTATATGGGAAGTGGGCGTGGTTACAGTCCGATTTCGCCCATTTTCAATAACAACCTACCCTGGATTACGGGAAACCTACATACCAAATTTCGTTGAGATATCTCAATTTTTGCTCGAGTTATCGTGTACACGGACGGGCGGACGGACAGACGGACGGACAGACATGGCTTAATCGATTTCTTTTTTCATCCTGATCATTTATGTATACATTTGTCTATATCTATCTCGATTCGTTTTGGCTGTTACAAACAACCGTTATGTGAACAAAATTAATATACCCTTGTGCACAAGTGCGCTCGGGTATAAAAATGTTTTTGTTTTGCCATTTTAAAAGGAAGAAATTGGAACTGCCTCTGAAATAAAGTAAATTTGTTGTTAATTTTTACCAAAATTCATAAAATGTTGTAATTGTAGTCAAAAAGGTTTTGTAGGAGGTGAGCATCATAGTGGGAAACGAGTTTAGTCAGTGCTTTTGGTAACTTCTTCAAGATATTATTAATAGCCGCTCCATATCGTGGAAGGCATCAACCATAAATTCCTGTTTTTAGTAAAATTATTTTGGAACTGGACAATATTTTGACTCATTTTAATTTGAAATAAAAGCATTATGCATCGATGTCTTGTGCTTTCAGAATTCTTCAAATTTCAAGTCTATTTATTCCTTGAATAGCCAATGAAATCTAAATTAAATCGAAGTATTTCACAATATGCCATTTTCTTCCCTCCATAGCATTGAACTTTGCCTAAATGGGCGCCACCTTATCCCCAACAAACAATCAAAATTAAATTAACGAACAAACACAAATCACAAGAAAATCCGATGCTTACCACAAATCGCCTTGCCCTCAACCTCAGAGCCACCACAACCCACAAACAATCGTATACCGATTGCTCAATCAGATATAGAAAAACGAAAAAAAACGCAGTTAATAGCTCACATTGGGGCAGTGTTTTTCATGAATTGAAATCACATAAAAAAGAAAATTGCTATCAATGGCAAAAAGAAAACAGCAGCAGCAACAACAATAACAGCAGCCACAATGCCAAATCCAATTCAACAAGAGCAAATAAAAAAAAAAAACAAATGAAAACACCACAATTCTAAGCGAGCAGTGGGGGAGGAAAACAAAATTGGGGCAAATCGCTAAGAGAAAGTAGAAATCAAAAATTACAATGGAATTTGAAAAAATCAAGATTTTAGATTTTTGATACGCATTCACGCGCAACACTCAAACGCCAAAACAGCAAAAGCAAAATACGAGTAACAGTGGCAATTCCCTTCCTGCGTTGGCAAACGCGTGTTCCGAAAACAAAAGTCGTCTTGAACAAAGCACTTTTTGTGGGAGGGAGAGAAGTGAAAGAGCGCAATGAGGTTAACAAGTGTGATTGTTAACAAAGTGAAGAATTGGGAGTATTTTTTGCGCAGAGGGTGGTGAGCTATTGTGTGTAAGTGTGTTTATGTATGACAGCAATGAATATGTCAGTTGTTGTTATTAGCTGAGTTCAGTGACATAACGATTTCTCTGAATTTGCTTGTTTGTTTACAAGGAGGCTGAGTGTGCGTAAGTGAAAATGCTGGCGATCTGCTTTAAGGGCTTGGGAAACCACTCATACGCCTACAAAACTTGTCTAGGAATTTTAGTAGAGGCACAACTTTTGGAATCAGCTTGAGTTTATGTGGATGTCGATGCATTGCAGTGATTGAAGCAACAATCTATCTCCTAGATATATATGAACTGCAAGCCTTTGGAGCAAGCAATACTAACGAAGTCAATCATTAGACCATCTAGTTCACCAAGTATCATGAAAAACGCTAGTGGAATACTAAAGGCTTCAACTAACAACCCGGGGTATTACAGAGAATTTATTCTGTAGCTGCCCAGCTGAGTAACTGTCTTTCTCTTGACAGACTACTCAGAGTCTGGAAGAAATCTATAAATTTAAGAGTAGTAGGAATGATTTCCTCATCCATATTCTCTCTTTACCTTAATTACAAAATAAAATTACATACGAACGAGTGCTTAAAAAATCAATCTCGGTTTTTCGGGACTATCACAAAATTAACCCAAATTCAATCCATATCTAAATCTAAATCGAATACAAGCCCATTCAAAATTCAACTTCAATCCAAGTCCGATTCAAATCAAATCCAAACCAAGACTCCAATACTAATTCAATTCTGTTACAATCCAAATCGCATCTAAATGCAATCAAATCAAGTCCAATAAAATCTTTTTTTATACAAGTCTGATTCAATTTGAATCCGATTCCCATTAAAATCCAATTGTCCCAATCCAATGCTAAAAAAACCAAATTATATCCAAATTTTATTCAAATAGAACTCAAATAAAATCATATACAAATTCAAATCCAATCCAATCCTATTCACATCCTATTTATGTAAATAAAATCAAAATCTCTTCCAAACCCAGGGTAATTGGAACTCCATTCAAGCCCAATACAAATCTCATCAACTCCAGATTCAATCCATTTGCAAATCCAATCCAAAGCCAAACCAAGTTTAAGTTTAAATTTAAATATAATCCAAATGCAATACAATTCTCTCAAAACTACTCGATAAAGCCTGATTGGTTCTCGTAGAGTCAAAATAAGTGCCAGAGTGATTGGTTAAAGCGGTACCGTTATTGGCGGGATTATTTTCCGAAGTCTTTTTGCAGGCCCATTCTCCTTGTTACCGAACATTGACACTACTTCTTGTACCGTGGTAACAATTTAATTTATTCAGCAATTCAGCTATGAAGTTTTGTAGAAAATCTGGTGTTGCATACATCACGGGGCAATATTTTTTTACCTGCTCATGAGATGGTAACAAAGTTTACCGGTTACAAGAGCGCGCAGAATGCGAAAATGGTTTAGAAATTTACAGGAACTTTATTTACCGGTAATACATTTTGTGTAGGCCTGTTGATCTAATAAAATACAGTCCTCTGTGTACTACACAACGGTAAGCTTAGCCCACATGTTAATCTTACCGGTACTAAATAAGACTCAAAATCTAATCTGTAATTACTTATGAGGAACAACAGACCACAAAGCGCGTTTTTTGAATTAGTAGCAAGGAGTTCAGTTAAGATCTTAAACACGTTTAATTAGACACGGTTAATAAGTTATAAGAGTCAGTTATTTTTTTAATAAATTATATTTTTTCGGTAACAAAGAATTTTTTAACACCACATAGCCTTTTTTGGTCTTGAAAAATTTGTTTTTTTTTAATTGTTTATCCCAGAAGTAAAAGGTTTCCGGGTTATTACGAAGGAGATAGTAAGGTCTGTGGTTTCGAAAATCTAACTTGGCTTAACAGAAGTTTACATTCTCCGAAAAAAAAACATATAAAATATCTGGTATCCTGGGAAACATATGCTCTTTCTTTCTTCCCCTCCCACGGTAACTGAAGAAGCTTCACATTTAAAAAAGCCATTAAGCTGCTAAGACTTGCCTGTACATATCGATGGTCCTCTGCAATAACGATGTAGTTCAAAACTCAACTTTACCTTCGAAGGAATTTTAGAAGGTAGTTGATTTTAACGCATCTAAGGTCCTCCAGGTTATCGAAGAATTGTCTACACAGGGTCCCCACACCTTCTTTTGCGCCTGGATAAAGCAGGGCACTGGCACAACAGGAGCAGAATCGTTTCCTCCTCTTCTTCATCTTGACAACTTATACAGAAGTCATGTAGTCGTATGCCTAGTCGATAGGCATGCCTACCAATTAGGCAGTACCCTGCTATAACAGATACTAACAAACTGATATTCTGCCGGCCATAGTTTCCTGGAAGTTTTGGAGGTGATTTCGACATGCCATTTAATTGGCTCTACTGAAAAATATGACATTTTGAGTTGTGTCGTTTATTGCAGAGGACCATCGGTATATTACATTCCCAAGTTTGCGCCAATAATCTAATAAAAACTATGCTTGCGTATCTTCACTTTTCATTATACGCACACGTATATTTATAGATATTCACTTTTATTACCAAACGCCATTAGCGCTAATAAATATTTACTACGAACTTTTACGAAGAAAAACCAAATGATTATGATTATAAGTAGATGTGCATAAGTAGGCATAAATACATAAATATATACGAGCTTTTCTTTAGATGTTATTATGTCAATATTTCCAAGGTGCTCCGAGTGAGCAAGCAAAGCCCAAACTGATGTACTTAAGTCATCGAAGGTGAAACTTTATTACCCAATATACTTGCATGTATTGAGTATGCTGTTGATTACTAAATTAAGTAGGTAATAGATCAAAGCCATTTTAGGGATGCATAAATATGATAATGTATGTATGCATGTGCCTATGTATTTTTTTTCTTTTTATTTGTGAACTTTACCATTACACAGCAGAGTAGTTATTTACCTGTAATGATTGTATCAGTCAAATGTAATAAATAAGTCGTCAGAAAAATAAGCATTTCGCCGACGGTCATCATTTATCTTCGGAAAAGCGAGTAGTATTAAAGCTTTACATTACACGTTTAAGCATGAATGTGTGTATTCTTAGCACATGCACTGCACAAGTTCGAACTACTTTAGAAACAAAGCGGAGCTATCTGCGAAGGGGACCGTATGGGTTTTCGATTTTTTCCAAAAGAGTACTTTCAACTCTATTTTGAAGATGTCGATGCTCAACTAAGTGGCACGTTGCACAAATCCTGCGGCATCTAGTCAAGCCTGATCCTTACGTTGTCCCCGCCATGGTGGAGCGGCGGTGATAGAAAAACTAAGCAGGTGGTAGAATAGCAAAACAGCGCGGCTCCGATCAAAACGTCACCAGGAGAAAAAAAGGAGCTATAGAAAGCTCTCCACGACGGCCTTCCTCAAACTCTGTGTGGAAGCAGATGCCCCGTCATGAGGACAGGCTAAAAAAAAACTCCTAAAAATGTTCTAGAAGAAGGTTTGGAGCATTATTTAGTAAGCTACTGCGGACTTGTGTTGCTAGCTAATCGAAATAAGTTTACGGTTAACGCCGTGTAAAAGGCCCTAGTATGCATTATATAAAACCGAATAAGTCTTGATATGGAGTTGTTTTTGATACATATACACAACCGTCGCGGAGGAACTTCTGGTTAAAATCATTACTGAACGCCAAAACTGCACCTTATTAGGCTCATAAGGAGATAATGCAGAATAAGGTCCCAGGTGAAGTAAAAACTGAAGCAGATAAAAATGTAAGCAACAATTATGTGATTCGCTGCTGATATCGCCGTAGTGGTAATAGCAAAGTATCTGAGCGAAGTTGGGCAGATAACTGGAATTAAACTAATTATTCCTTAAATAACAGTTATTTCTGATTTTTATGTTATAAATCCAAATTAACAGCTATTTTTAAATATTTTTCTAAATAATCTGCAAATAACAGTTATTTTTGATTTTTATATTATATGTCATAGATAACAGTTATCAAAGACTTTTATTTTTAAAAGTCATCAATAAAAATCAGTGTTTTTTAAAGTCATTTGAATGAGTAGTAGTAAACTTTCGTTCTCTAACACCTTAGCTGCAAAAAATTATAATGACTTTTTTACGTATGACTTAAAAGATAAAAGTCAGTGACTGATTTAAACTGATGAGTTTTAAAAGTAAAAGTCACTGGCTGATTTTTATTGACTGTGGTCTAAGACATATAATACAAAATCAAAAAAAAAAAACTGTATAAAATAAATAATAAGTATTATAAAATAAATCCAAAAAAAATGCGCAAAAATAAAAAAAAATATATATAATTTTGAAATTATATTCTCGGTGACAAAAGAAATCGAGTGGTATGTACCACTTAGTTGTAGAACAATTCCTTCATAGAGAATTTTTCAATGACAGTTTTAATCAATAACTATTATGCTCGGTCCCTGGTTTGTAGTTCTTAAGAAAAAAACGCTCGTATATTTATTTCTTCCAGAAAATGTACAGCAAAAGCAATGGAATTTTTAAGCTACGGTAATAATGAAAATTATTTCTTGTGATTTTTCTTGAGAGCTGGGATTTTTGAAAGAAAACAAAGGCACTGTGATTGCAAAAAATATGGAAATATGTATAATATACTTCAATATATTAATTTTCATTTATTTTTAATTATATACAGATGTTTCGAAAACATTTTGTATGCAAAAAAAGATACAACTATTTGTATTATGTACTTCAATATTCTAATTTTTATGTTATTTATTTGCAGGTATTACAAATAACTTTTACACAGTGCGATTTCATTTATCACAACGTTGTTTAGAAGTTCTGGATATTTTTGAAGGACAAATGTGATTGAGGGGGTGATCCTTGATATAATCCAACCAAACCTTTAACGGCTTCGAAGTGATAACTTGACAGGCCTTTAAATGTAAATATTCAACTAGTGATGCTAAAGATATTTTAGTTTCACGTTTAGATGCATAAAACCTCGATAAAATGGTTGAACTTAAAAATGTGTCCACGAGACACTTGTGGGTTGATAAGGGTTAAAGAAAAAAATTTGGTTGATAAATTTTACTGAAATTCTTTTATTTTTGCTTCTGAAAATAACCATTTTTCATTATATTTATTTTATTTGTAAATACTTTTCATTGCACAAATTTTATGGCGATGAAAAAACGATTACTTTATATCTATCATTTTATTTATAAGACAAAATATCGAGCCCTAACCGCCAAAATAACGTAAGCGACATTTTTTTCAAAATTGTCTTTTTGATGCAGAAATGCATCCAGATGCTCTAGGAATATTTCTGCATCAAAAAGAAAATTTTGCAAAAAATGTCGCTTACGTTATTTTGGCGGTTAGGGCTCGATATATTGGGATCATATATGTGTATATATGTCGACCCATTAAAGTACTTGCATACACATATATGTAAATCGAGCCCTAACTGCCAAAAAAGTAAGATATTTTTTTTAATTTTCTGGAAAAAAAATGGCTTACGTCTGTGTATGGTGCTTAAAATTCATTCAAACGTACGTACAAACATATCTACAGTAAATATGTTATCACGTATGTATTCTTCAGTAATTTCTACAACAAAAATGCTAAAGTGTCTTTCTCAACTTTCCCCATACGTCCTCTTAGAAATTAAATTTTAGCTAGCATCCTGCGGTAAGGATAACGAATGAAAGCTACTTTAATAGCTTTTATTCTCCACGTTTGTACGTTTAAAACGTAATCGTTGTTCGTCTTTAGGTTCATACCTTTTGAGAGTAAAATTTTTGATTTTGAAAATCTTTCTTTGAATGTCTTCTTCAAATGCCGATGTGTGAGATCCTCGTAGTACGTCTCAGCAAAGTATCGCATTTGTATAGCACTTCGCATTGGCTTCAAGTGTACACAGTTATAAATTTTATACGTATTCTGTCTGCATTCCGAGCTAAATAAACCAGAGCTACTCATTTGTTTTCTATCACCATGCTGCACGGAGTTTCTTCGGATTTTGCCACTTCAAAGATCCAGATATGTATGCATGTAAGTAGATATGTCGTTGTATTGTACATGACATAGGCACATAGGCACAAAAAGACCATACTCGCATGAGGACAAATATATATGCACAGGTATTTGTATTTTCGCTGTTATTATTTTCTAAGCTATTTCAACATCAGTTTATTTATGTCATTATTCTCGCTTAAACGTATTTCGAAACCACATTGACTGCTACTGTCTGCAAGAGAGCTCGAACCATTTCTATCAGTAGTCCATTTGCTTTCCTTCGGTTTGATATATATAGGTTTTCTCAACTGGGCAAAGACGATTTGAAAAACAATTCCTAATTTATTGGCGCAAGCTGAGATTTCTTTTTATACACGGAATATGCAAAAAGATTTTAGGCAAGGTACGAGTATTTCAAAGGCTGTGCATCAGATATGATTGTGCAATATTTTGTATAGCCAGATTGGTTAACATAGAAATATACATAATTCTCCCTTCTATGGTAGCGGTAGAATGCAGCTTTCACTTTCTCCTTCCTAATATTATTACTCCATAGACGTTTTACACTAAAACTACGGCAACCCTTACCACCTTGTGTTGATAAGCAACATTCATTTTTAAAAATATTGTTTCAAAGGTACTCCCCTACTTTAAAATACTTGTCTGTATCTATATACATTCAAACAATGTACATTCATACATACATATGTACATAACAACCCTTTTAAACCATTGGAATTTCTTTTCATGTACACATCTAAATGGCTTTTATGCTACGAAAATCCGCCTCCTATATATCGATACCAAAATCAATCGCCTCCGATACGATTGGCTATTGAACGGTCGTCAATATTCTCAGCATACACCGAAAAATACAACAAATGCAAATTACGGAGCAAGCGCAATAAACTAGAGTGAAAGTGTGCGATAGTTAGTAAGCATTTTACCGATGATTTAATTTAGTGAAATAAGATTTTTTGTTATCAGTTGATACCACACCTCTCCTCTCGTCAGTGAGAAAAAATCGTTGCCACGGCGTATACTTAACATTTATACATACCGTTCATTGTCGTTGTAGTAAAAATTCAATTCATTAACTAACTAGACGGTGTTCGGTGAGAACAATTTTAGTAAACAACCCGAATAAGTAACCGACTGCCGAAACTGTCTATGACCAAAGTGTAAACGCAATTGCAATATGAGAACGCCCAAATAATTATATCCGGTTTTTAATTACTAAAAGTTTAAATTCATTTCTTAAACTAATGTCATGATTTAAAAAAACTAAAAAATGCTGTCCGGTTTTTTAGTTCCTAAATATTTTTTTTGAGGTTTTTTATAACCAGAAATTACGTTCAATTTTTTAATAACCAAAAAATTATGTCCGGTTTTTACCTAACATAATTTATGTTAAGTTTTTAAATTGGCAGTAAATGTAGGTTAAATTTTTTCTTACTAAATATTAATGTTCTGTTTTTTAGTTACCCGAAATTTATGTGCAGATTTTGAACAACCAAAAATTATGTTCAGGTTAAAATTATTTAATATTTGTACTCAGTTTGAAACTGTACACAATTTATGTCCAATTTTTAATTATCCAAAAATTGTATCCTATTTTTAGTAATAAATATTTATGTCCAGTTTTTATTGCCAGAAGTTTATATTTAGTGTTTGTATGAGCAAATCTCACGAGTTTGTTTTATTTTTTAGTGTAACTTCCTCCTCTAGCATGAAAAAAAATCGCTAAAGCATTCTGCTTGCATATCTATATTGGAATTCCAGAAACAATTACAAAAAAAAAATTATTCAAGTTTTTCAACAGTTTTCGTTTAATTCGTTTATTTAGGCGAAAAAGTACCGAAATTATTATTTTTTCTTCTCCACTCGAAAAAATTATAATTGTTTTTTTTTATATAAATTTGATAAGTTTTTAAATAGAATGTTCATATTAGAGGCAATGCACGTCGACATCAAATACAACATGTCTGTGAAGTTTCAAGAGTGTGCCACAAAATTAAAAAAAAAATGCCAGCATGCAGAATATCTGTCGCAGATATTTTGAAATATTTGAAATTTTAAAATTTTTTTGAATTTTAACAATTCAAAATGTGAGAATAAAACGGTCAAAATGTTCTTCTTGTCAAAACGAACGAATCTAGTGTAATAAAGCTAGTGTGCAATCAAATGAAAAAAGTTACATTGATTAAAATATGACTATGATTTGCGAAACTAAAATTCCACTTTTTAAATTATTATTGGCACACTCGAAATTCAGTCCAAAATTCTTATGTACATGAAGAAATTTATATATACATATGTGCATAAGGAATACTGTGTAAAAATCTTCCACGCCAATATTTAATTACTTCTAGATTATTTGACTTAAGTAAACGTGGTAGATGACTGTATCTAGAGCTACCGGGCGTATACGTTTTATATAGGCAGTAAATCTATGTTCAGTTTTTACTTGCAAAATATATTTATTTTCAGTTTTTTTAATTACCAGAAATGTTTGTACAAATTTTAAACAACCACAAATTGTGAGCAGTTTTAAATTACAAAATATTTATACTCAGTTTTGAAACTGGAATCAATTTATGTATATGCAATTTTTATGTATTCAAAAATGATGTGTTTTTAATAATCAATATTTACATATGCCAATATTTTTTATTACCAGAACCGATGTCCATTTTTACAATAACCAAAAAATTATGTGCGGCTTTTCATTACTAAATATTAATAATCAGTTCATAAATTTCGAGAAAGGTATTGCCAAGGCCTAGAATTTCACAAGGTTTATTTTCGTGCATTATTTTTAAAGCACTAAACGAAAGCATCTACTTAAAGCTGTAAATTTCACGCTTTTCTTTAATCAGAGATTTCCAAATCAATGTTACAAAAAGGAGCTGGTGGCTCTAGAGACCTTTCTTATCGTTCAGCAAAAAATATCTCAAACCCCGTGCTTTAGTTTTCTAAGCCTTTCCAAGCGATATATGTAGCATGTTTTCATTTTCCAGCAGCGTTAAATATTTTTCTAGCTGCAACACTGCAACTTTTTTCACACATGGCTTTTTACTTTTTTCATAATATTCAAGAAACTTTGGGCGTCACTAACGAATCAAATAAATTTGTTGGTCAATTAAAAAATATAAAGTTGCACAGACGCTTGTATAAATACATACATATGTACATAGTATAAATATGTATGTCCGTATAAAATCATGTAAATATACGCGTAGTTATAAACGTTAACAAAAAAAAAACTGCAAAATGCGCATATTTTCCTATTTTCCACATTTGACTGCAATGTCACCACTAACAACAGCAACGGCATCGTTAGCAAGCGGCGGAAAAAAAATCGAGAGCTTTGCAGCAATGGACAACGAAACGTGTGGCATTGAAGCTCGAAATGAGTCAAATGTCCGGCTTGTGCACGTTGTCTATGGTAATAACGCTGTTGTTAGACCTCTTAGCGTGGTGATTTTTTTTATAATATTTTTTTGTTGTTTTTTTTTTTTTTTGCTTCACCTATGAATGGTATATCCATGGAAAGCTGTGCGCGCAATAAGCGAAAAGCATCAGCCTTTTTTATGCTCTTTAAAAATGTAGACACACACAACTAGTACTCAGGTACTTTTTAAACATTTTATTTATTTTTTTTTTTTTTTGTGATCTGTTTGCCATTTTTTCCGCTAACAGTAGCAGTGACTACAACAAAGTCCTCGGCGAAAAATTCATTTAAAATTGTGCTAACAATTGCACTATTCGAGCAACTTGTAGCTACATTTGTATGTGTGTGTTTACATATGTACATATGTACCTACAATTATATAGATTTTTTTAAATTTTTTCTTTCTACTTTCCTTTTGCCTTTATCCACACATATGATGAGTTTTTGCACATATAAAAAATTAAGATTCGCTGTAAAATGGAACAGGTGAAAAACAAATCATGAAATCGCAAAAACTTGCACTGCTAAAAAAAAAAGCACAGAAAAAATATAAAAATCGCAAAAAAATCATGTAAATTGTTGTGAGAAAAAAACGCAATCAAGAGAGATTGGCAAAAAAAGTACAGACGTCGTCAATAGTGGTTTTTTGCGTTTAAGGTGGAATAAAATAAGAATTCATATATCCCAAAAAAACAGTAAACAGAAAAAGTGTTGACGGCATTAAATTTCCAGAGCAGATAAATCACTGTATTTCTCTAAAAATAAAAAATAAAGTACCAACGAAAATTCTTCACTTAGGAAACCTACAAAAGGAACTCCGGTGTTCAAATAGTTTTAAGTATCGCTAAAACTTAAAAGAAAATTAAATCAAACAAAGAAACAAACTAATTTAAAAATAATATTTACAAGAAATGGGTGTCTAAACATTAAATGAAGTTAAAAAAAAATGTTATTTTTCTGCTGGTGGCCTCGGCAGCCAATGCTCATATAAATCTATAAAACAGTATAATCTAAAAATTAAAAGAAAATTAATTAGAAAGCAAAAAAAAAACTAAAAATTATAAAAGTACACAAAAAGAAGTTTAAAAAAATTAAATTTAATTAAAACACATAATTGTTTTTCTTTTTAAAGCAATAAAATCCAAGAATTAAGACAGTTTAATTTTCAAATAAAAAAAAATTATTTAGAAACAAAATTAATTATATAAGTTTCTAAAAATTAAACGAGGTTTAACAAAATTTATCCTTCCAAAACAATAAAATTTAAAAATGAAAACAAAATTAATTAAAAAATAAATAAAATAGGTTCGAAAAAAAATTAAATTAAAACGATTTTTTTTTTCTTTTTTAAATGCCACTATATGATAAGTTTGGGAATCTTATCTGATCCCTCCTGTAGCAGCTACCTGCAGGATGCTAAGGTGGAATCACCACTGCACTTTCTATTACACTGTCTATTCCATTCAGATATACACAAATATGCATGTACGTCGTATCATAAAGGATAATATAATTAATGTAAAAGTGCTTGCCTTATCTGGGACAACCCCTGTAACCTTACCTAGCCAACCCCTGATATGTATAATTCATGCGAATCTACTACTTTCAGCTTTTTCGTTTTCCGGTTTCATAAAAAGTTTTTCTCAAATGCTGTTTATGAAGCCTCTCACTAAAATGACATATTCAATATTTCAAAGATTTCGTAATATTTTTATGACTACAATTGCCTTCCTTACTCATCCAATCAAGCTGGTTGTAATGCCAATTTATCTTATCAATATTGCCTATTTTTTGCCCATCTCGCCACTGTTTTACCGTCGCTCTTTTTATATTAACAACTCATACAACGAAGCCGACAATAAATCTGCATACAAGCAAAAAATATGTATGCACACATATACATTTTTAGGTTTAAGGACAGAAATAATGTCTAGAATTCAAAAAAAAAAACAGCATGCAATGTGAATATTTTAGTTTTTTATCTAAAATCCGATAAGTTGTAAAAATCACGCAGGAATTTTGGGGCAATTTTGGTAAGGCATTTGGTAAAATATGTACATACGTGTGGATGTATGACAGCACTTAAGTTCTGGAACGAATTTTATTATGACTTGTGAAGAAACTTGTCATTCATAAATATCGATTTTGTTTATGAGAGTTGTCTTTACTTCACTGCTTACAATCTTTTGGGTGCAATGTAACCTAGTGTTTATGTACATATGTTCACTTACAAAGTTAATATGCAAACCAGGGTATATACAACAAGTAACTTTTAGCAAAAAAAAAACCGACTTCAACTCTCATATAAAAAAAATATATATAGATATATATATCTCATGATCCACTGATCAGATCTTAACCAGATTAGTATGGCACCACCTCTGAGACACTACCTTTCCGATGCAAAAAGAATTATCGAAATCGGTTGACGGGTCCAAAGTTATGCGGTGACATACATAAAAAAAAAAATAAATAAAAAATAAATTATTCCGACGAACTGATAACCTCCTCCTTTTTTGGAAGTCGGTTAATAAATACTCATCTAGCTTGAAATGTTTGCGGAGTGAATATGTACTTAAATTTTTTTTCGACGATGGCATGCACAAAAATTTCTAAGGCCATATAAACGGATATTAATAAAATTAAGCGCTTTGGCAAAAACCCCATTTACAAAAGTTTTCCTTCTACTCAACCAACTGCTTACATATAATCTGATAATTATAAATGAGTGTGTGATAATCAAAGCCACCGAGCGAAAAATTAACATAAATTTCTTCAAAGTCATTAAGTTTCCACACATGTTACAAACAACAAGAACAACAACGACTATTTAAACGGCATACTGCCTAGCAATGGAAGCAAATTTAAATTTTAAAATTATTGCCATTAATTGATTTTTGATAATGGGCTAAGCGTAACGAAATGTGAACGAGTTGAAGCACCAATGCGACACTGCTTACTAAATTACGCACAGAAACATACATATACAAATTTGTTTAGACATTAGTGTGTGGCATTAATGGCTTTGTGTGGCGCGCATAAATCTTCTTGTGGGCCAAACCCTTTTCGAAATGTAATAAACACTTGCAAAATGAGCTTATTGTGTGTGTATATGTATGTATGTGAGTATACGATTTTAACTATATAGAAATCCTTTTGTGTCCTTCGATTATATGTACATATGTATGCAATAAAATTCAAATGTGCCGAAAAATACAATAATTAAAACACGAGAACCTAACATTTAAATGTTCGTTGATTCATGGCAGGCTTTAAAATATTCCCTGCAGAAAAAAATTATCAATTGATAAAAGATAACCAAATTGTAGTTACCTTGAGGGACTCTAAAGTATATAACTTGTAGTTGGCTACAAAAAGCTAACTTAAAACTAGTTGAAAAGTAATGCACGTGTAATGCAGACATTAACGGGAGATTGTATTCTTTAAATAAGTTAATATTTAAATATCTTCAAACAAGTTTTACTTTGACTACACTTTCTTTCTGCACTTCACAAATACTTTATCGAATTGAGGACAATTAAAAAGAAGATCGAAATTTCATACTATTTATCATTTTGAAGTTATGTCTGACCGAGTTCGAATGTGGGACCAACTAGAGTAGAATATTTGTAAACAAATATGAAATTGAATAAAATATTTGGTTTTTCTTATTGATATTTTATGCCCAAAAGTGGTTACACACAAGTTATTTGGCATTTAATGCGGAGGTAACCACCTTTGACTATTTCGCGGTCATCGCCATAGAAATATAGTTAGTTTTACTCTAAAAAAATATACAGATAATAATGACCTTTCGTTCCCTCCTAATCAACTTCAAGTTAACTTATAGTTAGCTACATTTCCTGCAGGGCTTGGCTTAGTTGCCCACATGCATTCATTTTTTTTTCATAGTATTAGTATTGGAATACCGATTTGATAGCAATTACTTTCTTTTAATTGCGTTCCGGGTATTAGCTTTAGCGCGTCGACTAAGTATGTTTCTCCATGTTTGTATTTTAGCTCATTGTCGACAGAAATTGTCAGTTTAATAATACATAACACTCAATTTTATATACATATGTATATATGTACTTCATGCTTATAAGCGAAGAGTACGAAAAATCAATATATGTACATATGTACAAGGGCGGGTAATTTTTTTTTTTTACTATAGGCGTATATTATAGTAGTATTCTACGTGTAATTCCAAGTAAATTTGCCGAACAAACCATGAGTCTAAATCAATTTGGAGTTCGCCAAATTGCGCAAATAGGTTTCCTTTACTTAGCATTTTGCTGTAGTGTCGTAAATTTTGTATAAAAATATGCTATAAGGAGTTTTTTGGTAAGCGAAATCCATTTATGGAGTTATCTTTTCCATAAAACTTCCGCCAGAGCGCGTAAAAGTGAAAATTTTCCCTTTTCTTACATGTTAAAATAAAAAAAAAACGTACATATACATATTTTACTTATCGTTAACATTTTTTTCTCATACAACTAAGATTCAATGCAAACTACTTGCATACATATGTATGTAGGTATGTACATTAGACTGTATTACCAAATAAAGTTGACGCTACCAATTTGAAAATACCTCCAAAAGCGTAGTTGAAAAAATCGTCTCAGATAAAAAACCAGCTTAAGCTTAAAAAACTTCAATAAAGATATTTAAAAATCTTTTCAACGGAATCGTAATAATGAGATTTTTTTATGTTGTTTTTTAACTTTTTTAAAAGATTGGTTTAAGAAAAACTTGAATAACTGGGCGAAAGCTATCCCGATGAAGACTTGTAAGGTATCAGTGGAAAGGCATTTTCCCACTCTATTTATTTCTGTGCAAAAAAAAACTAGTTTAAGCACTTCTTTATAACACTACAGTAAAATTCTAAGTAAAAGAAACCTACTTTCACAATTTGGCAAATTACAAAGTGATTTTAAACCATGGTTTCTTTGGAAAATTTGCTTAGACTATTGCTTATAGTCGAAAAAATCTTCCATACAAACTGACCCGCCTTAATATGTACATATGTATGTATACTAGTATCGCCCATTGGCTACTTTATGCGCTTGCCGTTTTTGAAGTCCACCAGCATACGAAAGGATATGTGTAGATCTCTAGCCCATCTGCCTCACTAATGTTCTTAGGAGGAGTGATATCCACCTAGCCAACCAGCGGAGTGCGCAGGGTGCACAATTAGGACTCCAAGGAGACTCCGCAAAAAGTGACAAAGAAGCGTATTCGCCGGAGAAAAGTGCCTTCTCAATATGTACGAAACAAGTGTGCCTTTAGGACTTAGGAAAAGAGGAATAACATATTTTTCAAAATGCTCTAAATTTAAATTATAATTTAAAAGTTTTTGAATTTTTCGTCATTTTTTTATGGAAAAAACTTTAAATTAAAGCTAATGATTTAACATATTATTCAGTAAAATAAGGAAAAATTATGAAATAAATAAAAAGATATTTTTTTATCTATTAAATTCCCTACCGGAAGGAGAAAATATGCTAATCAATACGACCGAAAAGTTCTAAAGTTAGCCAAAAGTAATTTTGTTATGCATTATTGCTTACCTCTAAACGCATTCGCAACTGCTATAACGTCAACAGCTTTTTTTGCGGTATCCCTTTCCAGGAAAACTCGAAATCGATGACCGATCAATAAAGTTCAGAGTAGATGTGATCCATTCTAAACACATGTTTTCATAGCCAAAGAATTAGCCTTTTTTTACGTTCTTCACGTAGTGATTTGAATGAAAACTTAATTCGTATTCCAGATAAGATATGTTATGGTCTAACTCAAAGACAACGCATACTATATATAGGTCGATCTTAAAGGGAAGTTTATCATCATTTTGGAATAAATGCATATACTTTAAATAAAAGATCATGGGAGAAGCTACCCACTTAAAAGTACTAAGACTTTGAAATATGGCATGCCTAAGTAAAAGGCAAATATAAACTGTGCAGCAAAAATTCGCCAAAAGCAAAGAAATGCAACACAAATGCAGCATCGAATTTTGAGTGCGTGTTTCCTTCGATCGCTGCAAGGTATGCAAAATTTAATGCACTTCGATGCGATGCTGCATTCGTTATTCATAGCCTGCAATTCTTGCCCCAAGGCAGGTAAAGAACGTAAAAGAAAGTACTAAAATAGGGCATGGCTGCAACGAAAGAAAAGTAGTGCAAGTGATGCGTCGAATTCGGCGGAAATGACATTAGCTGAGAGCTAACCGGCGAGGGGAAGAGTAGCAAAAGAGTGAAAAGATGGTGTCGAATGAGAGTAGAGAGGATAGCGTCAGCAAATGACAGCGCCAGCTCCAATGTAACAGCAAATGGATGCTGGTGATAAATTTTATTTTTATCACTGGCGGCAATAAATCTGCATGAATTAAGTAGTTTTCAAAGTGCTGCGAGAAAGAAAATAAGTAAAAGAATCTCTAGGTAAGAAGAAAGCATGCAAGAGGTTGGCAAAACTACATCAGGAGAGGAGGCAAGTGTACGAGTGCACTCTACTGAAAGAAAATAGAGCAATTGGCTGCGAAATCGAGCAATTCGAACAATGAAGCGATGCATGAGAAAATACATCCGAATTTAAATTTTGGTGAGCTTAATTGCCTAAAATTGGAAACTGTAATTTAGGTAAAACTTGAGTTTAATACAAACACTTATGATTTGATGAAATTAACAACGCCTCAGCTTGATATTGTCGGCTTCCTGTAACCGTCCGAAATTCTATTCGAGACATCTTTCGAATGGGCCTGCAAACTGTGTAGCCGCTTTAATGCACCACCCCCAGCTCTATATGCACACGCTTGTATGGACAGATTTTACTTATACAAACATCAGTCAACTCAGTGCCCCATATGACGCGCGTCCACCAGTACCTTGCCGCAATGTCGCGACGCGCTCGGGGCGTTTGACATGCATCGCTGTAACGAAAACACTACACCATATAAGCACATATGTATATGGGGGTATATATGTACGAGTACGAGTAACATAAACCGCGTTAGGTTCATGCGGACAACGCGACTTTCATGCTACCAATGTAAACTTAGCTGCTGTGACTTTACAGGTGCAATTCTGCCCATTCCAGACATTTCCTCGGCTTGTATATAGAGCGAGATGATTGCATAACATATTGCGATATTCCGAAATTCACGCCAACGGCATATTTACCTGTAATTATCGCTAAATTAAGTCATGCGCTGATTTCAATACATACCTGCACGTACATACATATATTCACAACCACGTCGGGGACGCTAAGTGTCACCGCGCTATACGGCGAATGGCGATTTTGGCTTCCAATGCTGGTTCATCAGCGTATAGATTGACTGCAATTTATTTCCTGTGGTAAAAATAGCATACAAACCAAAATGTGGCAAAAAATCACTATAACGCTATGCTACATTTAACCGATACTCACACCAATACTTGCATATAAGTACTTGTGTCTGTATGGTGTAAAAGATAATGCACTATCATTTAGGAATTTCCTACAATTCCCTACTATCAGAACCGAGAGGGATTATTAGTAGCGTCATGATTTTTTTTATTTTTTTTAAATAACCTGTTTTTCTTTTTTAAAAATTTCTTTTAATTTATAGGTTTTACTGTTTTAAAAAGGAAAACATATATTATTTAATTTTAATTAATTTTTAGAAACTTATTTGAGGTATTTTTTTTTTCTTTTTTGATTTATTTTTTCTTTATTAATTCAATTTTCTTTTTTCAGTTCAATTTTAATTTTATAGGTTATTCTTTTAAAAAGAATATTTTTTAATTTTAAGGAAATTTTTTATCTGTTTTAAATAAATAGCTTTTTTTCTTATTTAAGTTTCATTTTCATTTAAATATAGATTTTATTGTTTAAAAAGGAAAATTATATTTTTTTAATTAAATTAAATTTTTAGAAACTTAGTTTCTTTAATTTTTCCTTTTTCAATTTAATTTGTTTCTCAGTTAATTTTACTTTTTTTTAATGTATATTTTTTATTTGAAAAGAAAATTTTATTTTATTTAATTTCAGTTTTATTATATTTTTTATTGTTTTGTCGTTATTAATTAAATTTTTAAGTTAATTTTTGGATTTTGTTTTAAAAATTTAATATATATTTTTTTAATATCCTTTTATTCTCTTTCAAATTATTATTTTTTCTAATTTACTTTTTGATTTTATTGTTTTAAAAATGCATTTTTTTGTTTT
>NW_023458567.1:16206955-16220784 GCF_013731165.1 Rhagoletis pomonella | reverse complement strand
GCGGTTGGTCTATCTATCGAGGCAGAATCCTGGCTTTGTTTGTTGACGAAATATGGGCTACGCGTTTTCCCCAAAAAAAGTGATAACGCAGGACATAGTCACATAGGACCTTATGACATGCTCATTAGAGCCAGAACATTATTTGTTAGCAGTTCAATCAGAAAGCTTCGGAGATATTGAAGAATGAATATGAAGATGCAAAAGGCAGATGAAGAAGAATAAGATGAAGACAAAGGCAAAAACAAAAAACCAAGCCGAAGACAAAACTAAAGGCGTCGACAAAATTTCACTTCATCCGCGCTCAGGTGCTACATATGTGCTCTCAGCTTTTTTGTGAAATACATATCTTTAATATTCCAGGCTCTTTTTGTACCAACTATCCTCATTTAAAAATCTGGCTGCATTCTACATCCACCAACTTGCTCTAATAATGCACTTTATTGCTGCTTTCAGGCGATCGAATGTGATTTAAAAAATCACTGACAATCATTAACAACATCAACGCCATTAAATATTAGCCATTCACGAGAACAAAAACATCAAACAATACCACTAACACCAACAAAAGCGGTAACAATTCGAGTTGACGACATTTTTCGCATTGCATCGACAGCGCTCAGTGGCTAAAAGCGATAATTATCGCTCACAACTAAGCGCAAGAGTTTGCAAGCAATTCCTGTACACTGATTGCAACGCAAAGTGTTGCTGATCTTGTATACGATGACAGCAAAAAGCAGCATGTTGCAACAGCTGTTGCAGTTGTTGTTGCTGTTGTGGCCGCTAATACCGATGCCAGTGCCAATGCCGATGCCGATGCCGATGCAATTTCAATAATTTTATCTGTTGCTGTGATTGCCCGATTGGCGGCAACCGATGGCGGTGACAGATCAAAGCTACATACTTACTTTGCTGACTGTTGCACCATCGAAGCATCAAATGAGTTTGGCGGCAAAGATCAGTCGGAAATCGGGTGACTGCTGCATGCAGTTGGGCCTTGGCGCTGGGTGTGCTGCTCCAGATGTTCGTTCATCGGTTCGGTCGCATTGTCGCGCTATGGCCACGTTTTGTGTCCAATTACCGGCGTTGCATGCCGCGCGTGCCCCACATTGATGCGCTTGTCGCTTATCGCTTTCAATGCTGCTATTAATGTGGCAATTTTTATAGGAGTACTTAGTGTTGTTGCTGTTGCTATTGGTGTTGCTGTTGTTCGCTTGCTGCTTCGTTGCAACCTGTCCGACGATATATTGATTTGTTTGCCAGTTTTATGCGCCAAGCCAATCATTTTGATCCCTACCTCTGCCTTGGCGCATTCTCTCTCTTTTAACCGCTCCCTATGTCTCGCTCTAACAGCCCTTTTTGCTTTTGTGACTTTAAGGAATTTCGTTGCAACAGGTTCACTTAACGCGTCGAAACCGAACAAATGCCTTGCAATTAATTTCTGCCATTCACTTTTTCCTTTGTTCCTCTGAATCGCAGATTCGTACTTGGACTTTCTCAGGCATATTTGTCCCACGGGAAAATCTTATAGAGATATTTGCGAAATTCGATGCTTTAAAAAATTCAATGAAATAAGTAGGCAAAAAAACTGTGAGATGTTATGTTTTTCGTTACTTGCGATTTTGTGTTAGGTTTGGTTATGTTGCACTTTAAAACAGCAAAATGAATCAAAATCGTACGTAGCAGCTGTGCCATATTTGTACCAAAAATCTCTAAAATTCTAGAAAAGCACCATTGAATGCTTGGAATAATGAAATATGTTATAAACCCTACGTTCCCACCGAACTCCTCAGCGGTTTTTACTCATCTCATACTGTAAGTTTTTGCTCAATATGTGGAGGTGAAAGTCCTGGTAGGCAATATAAGACTTAAGCATTTTTCTGTAAATCCTTGAAAACCCTTAACTGACTTAGCATAGTGTCGGCTCGTAGAAAGCCAAAAGAAGACCTCGCCTTTTGTTGCGAAATTCATCACTGCGCGGCCACAATCCCGTTGAAGTGCCCGATTTTATAGTAGCTAGAGGAGGTACATAAATATGTATATGCACCCTGCTTTCCAGTAATAACGGAAATGACACTTAAAACTTCAGATGTTTCTATAGCCTAAAAATGCTGGGGACGATGTACGTCAAGATGCGTATTAATTTCAAAAATAAACACTGAGGCCTTGCTACAAACCATAAATGACTTAACTAAAAAAAATCTGATTGGATTAATTTAGAAATAAAGTAAGTGCGCCTGGGCCACAGTGAAGGAGTGAAACTTACGTTACATATCTACTTTGGCTCATATTGCTTAAGCTTATGTGTTTTGTCTTTTTTCTAACTAGATCCCTACCTCTACCCATTCGTTCTAATTAACCGACTTCCAAAAAAGAAGGAGGTTTTCAGTTCGTCGGTATGTTATTCTTTTATCTTCATTTTTATCTTTATACTCTACCGATAACAAAATCGATAACAAAATCGACGAAAAATTCGATAATAATCTGGTAGCAAGATCGATAACAAGATGGACAAAAATATCGAAAACAAAATCCATAAATAAATCGGTAACAAAAATCGATTAGAAAATCGATAACTATATCGATAACAAAAGCGATGAAAATCTCGATAACAAAAGAAACAAAAATATGGAAAAGAAAATCGATAACATAATCAATAACAAAATCCATAATAAAATCGATAAATAATCGACAAAAAATCGATAACAAAATCGATGACATATTCGATAAACATTTCGATAGGAAAATCGATAATGTTGGTAGCAAAATAAATACGGGTAAAAATATCGATATCGATAACAAAATCGGTAACAAAACCAATAACAATATCTATAACAAAATCGTTAAAAATATGGATTACAAAATCGTTAAAAATATCGATAACAAAATCGATAAAAATATCGATTAGTTCCGAAAATATCGATGGAAAAATCGATTAAAATATTTATTATTATGTCGATAGGTCCCGAGAATCCCGAAAACCTCTTCAATCCCAAAATAATTCCCAAATTGAGTATCTCTATCTACATATACGCTTGTATCTATAATTATCTTTATTTAAATGTTTCTTCCTCTATCTTCATCTTTACTTTTTTCGGTATCCTCATCTTTTTCTTTATATTTATCTTTGTTTTTACATTCATGTTTATCATTTTTTCATCTACATATTCTTCTTCACCTTTGCCCTTATATACATTAGTAAAGTGTTTAAATTTACCTTGGCCTTCATTTTTGCCTTTATCTTTACGCGTCTTTGTTTTTGTTCTTACTTTTACCTTTGCCTTTATCCTCTTCTTTATCTTTGTACGTAATCACCTTTACTTTCATTCTTGTATCGGTTTTTTCTAAGTGTTATTCTTTAACTTTTTTATTGGCAAGTTTTTATTAAATTAATACCATACCATGTGCATACACTCAAGAAGCACTTGTTTCACCCCCAATCATTTCCGTTGCACCATTTCACTTTAATAATTACCTCCAGAACCAATCCATAAAATTCCAATGAATATAACATGAAAAAATTTGGGACCATTAATAATTAAAATAAATAATTAGTATTTAATTTTTACATTACCAAAAGCGTTACATTTTCGTAGCAATAATTTTTTTATAGTAAAAAACATGTTAATTGGAAAATTACTAACCTGCCGGCTTTCTTTAATGGTAGTAGATTTAATAAAAAATTAAATTTACAGCACCAAGGAGTTTTGGAATCGCTGCACAGTGTGTAATTGGACGATTTAGGAGGGGGGAAGCCATAGCGGCATCAATTCCGACGCAACAAATTTTTATTTTTGCGTTATGTACTTGTAATAAACTGTATAATAACTTTTTCAAAGGATGTACACGATTTCATGTATAAGTATATATTTTATACGGGCATTTCCAGGTGAAGGTCTGAGTAGACAAAAATTAAAAGTGATATATCTGCGTTAGTTTTGGTACAACGGGGTTTATATTTTTGATGTATATTGGCTGCATACGCGGAAATATTTTTGCAAAACATTTGCCCTTTAGGTGGCACCAGAATCGCGATATTTTGAAATCCTTTTCCACTTATGTTTGAAATCTAAAGGAAAGCATGGATGACGTTTAAAAATGTTAAATAATGTTTTTTGTTAAGTTTAAAATGTGTAAAATTAAGAGTATACCCAGGATCTCATTCTCGTCAGAAAATGAGACAGATATGATTACTGGTTAATAAAGGCACGAAAACAGAAAACTATCGTTCGCAAAAAAAAATTATTTTTATGCAAGCACAGCATTCTTCAAAGCGATCTTCAAATAATTGCGCCGCGATTTTCTTTAATTTCAGACATTCATACATACATTATAGTATTTGAACTTTTTTCACCAACTTTTTTTATTCGATTTTACTTCCTTAAATCGCTCAAATTACGCACTGTACGTCGCCTTGAAGACAAGTATGGCCAAAATCTTTAAAACTCATAAAACAGTCATTTTCGGGTCTCAAAGGAAATTAGTTGTGGCCAAACGTTAGTGTCTATACATGTAAGTCAAATTCGAAAATAACCGTTTTTCAATACCTCACAATTTTTTTTTAAGTGGGCAATATTTTCACCTTTTTCTGTTATTTTTCATGAACCTTCATTAATTTTTTTTTCCTCTGTAAAACTCTAATCTTCCAAAGTGTAACTACAATTTTAATTTCAAGGAAACGTTCCTCAATAGAACCCACTGAGACAATAAACTACCAAAAACCTCGGTAAGATAGCCAGCTCTGATATACTAATTGGCTTGAAGGCTGTGGTGCTATGGGAAATGATGTGGCACTTATTTCTGTCTGGAAAGGAGCCAGGTAGTAGCAAGCTCCATCAGTCGGTCAGGTGAAATTATTATATCTGGACGAAGTAAGATAAGCAATATTACCGGAAAAATACCTTCATCCTTGGGATAGCGGGGTAGTAAGGCACGATTAAGACTAAGAGATTCTAGCCCTATTTTGTTTAGATTTTTCCTACAAGGTTCGCCTTAATCCACAACAATTCATTCATTAAATCACAACGAATACGAATTATGAATGAGAATGGTTTTAAATTAAAAAAAAAAAAAATATATAAATATGAATGGTTGGCATTAAATGTAGTAGTAAAATTTATGCAGATACGTACATTTGTCTTCTTGCTACAATTTCTTATGAATTATGTTAAAGACCCGTAGTAAAAAATTTGTTTAAATGAACAAGTTCATGAAACCAGCAAACAAGTTTCAGCGATGATTAATTTGAAGTAAAACTAAACACAAGTAAAGGGATTTCATTCAAGAAAACAAGAAAACTGGTACGGAGAACCGCAAAGGCGTAGAAAAAAGTGCAAAAGAGAAAAAATAAATGGTAAAAAATTGCAGACGTTTACTTATTAAACGCTTGTAAAAATATTTGAAAATACACACAATCAACAACAACTCGCATTTATAGAAAGGAAGTACAACCGAAAATATTTTTTTTTTCAGAATATGCGTGAAAAAAAAACAACAACGGAATTATAAATGTGCAACAATTATGAAATTCATAGAAATTTTAACATTTCATTAACAAAGTCCAAATAAAAAAATTACCAAAAAAGTTCAGAAAACAACTTCCACTTTGCCACAATTTCCGCTCCAGTTTGGTATCATATCAACTATGTGGTACATTAGGGTGTTCCTTAAAAAAAAACAAATGAACAATTTTTTTTCAGTCTTACCCCCTCAATCGGTAAAACCACGGTCATGATATCCCGATTGGAGACGGTTAAGGAGTGTCGCACAGATTCCTCTATAGAGACTCAGAAAATTAAAGTTAACTTTTTTCCATCTAATACCCAAAATCGATACTACAATAGTCTAAGATATCACATATAAATTTTGGTCCCGATTAGAGTCAGTTAAGGCGTATCGGACAGCGACCAAATACCAGATTCCTCTATGAAGGCTAAGATAATTAAAAAAAAAAATTTCATTTAATACCCAAAATCGATTTAACCACAGCCGAGGATATCACATATAAATCTTGGACCCGATTGGAGTCGGTTAAGATGTCTTCATAGGGGAACCTTAACTTTGCCCCCTGTGCGACACGCTTTAACCGTCTCCGATCGGGACCAAAATGTATATCAAAAATTTATTAAAGAGCTTAGAATTATCCCTCTAAGTCAAGTGATATCTTCGACTATAGTAGTTCGCGTCGACGTAGGGGCTGAGGCTTAGGAAATCCTACATTTAAGGACCACCATAATGTACATACGTATGTGTGCATTTGTAAATGTCTGGCTACTTGTCTTGCCCACCGCATTAGCCTGTGAAGTTATTGTATGTACATCAACACTTCATAAACTGCACACACAGGCACACACGCACTTTAAATGCGCTAAATTAGCTTAAATGGCTAAGCAGCGCGAGACGGACGGACATAAGTGGCTAACTAGCTGCTAGTGGTCAACGCAAACGCACAAGAAGCTAAAGTTTTAACAAAAAAATATAAAAGATGAACGAATTACCAAACCGGCTGCTAAAAAAAAAATTAATTAAAAATAATTTTTAAACCACAAAGTAACCACAAGGCGAAGGCGCGATCGCTGAAGAAAGAAAACTTTACCGCAAATGAATGAAATATATAATATTAGTAATAATTTTATAGCCGCAATAATGTATGAACTTCGTCGTTCAAACTTTTTTTTCCTTCTGCTACTTCTTGGTATTGAACAACAACTGGTACGCCCGGCGATTAAGCGTAACTTAGGAACGTCTCCCCGCTTTTGGAGCAGCTCGCTTGTCACTTCGCTTCATGCGAATGAAGCCACAGAAGTACTGAAGTATATGATTACATACATATGTATATAAACATTGTTGAGAGGCTCTTTCGGCCACATAGATTATGTCGCCAACTTGCATATGCCGACAGGTTTGGATGAGGCCTGAAGTGTCCACTTGAGGGCAAGTGTCGGTTATTAGTCACCATTTGAGCATGAAGAACTTGCTTAGGCGAAATTTTAATGAAAACTGGTATTGTAGGTGATTGACGAAAGGCGTTAGGATAGGCTCAGATTGGAAATAAAATCTTTCCTTTGTGATACCATGAAAGGACTGGAATTGGAGTCGACAGAAAATGGAAAGAAGGATAGGAATGAAAGTTGGAATATTAAGTCTTATGCGTTAGTGTTATAAAAATGATATGTAATCCCCTTAAAAATCCCAAAGCGACTTATGTCTCCAAACCTCATCAGGTGTGGAAACACGTATACCTTCTTCTTCTTCCTTTAATCCCAAATGAAACCTAGGGCTTATACCTCGCCTGCGCGCCATCTGATTCTGCTTTAAACTGCTTCCAACTTCAAGTGAATTAATTTACCTATTGATCAACTGTTGTTCTTCATCTTTCACGGAGTCCGGCGGAAGGCCTGCCTTTGCCGATTAAAGAATTCTACTAAGTACAAGGCCTTCTTTGCAATAGCGCTGCTTCCTTTGCAAAAAATTGGCCCTATATACTTTTATTTCTCTCTCCGGATTTAGAGTTGCAGGGGTTCTGAATTACTTTTTATTAGCAACTGCTGATTTCAGATTTTTTACACCAACTAAATTTGGAGTATTTTAATGACTCTTCTTTTGTTCGAAAGGTATTTCAAAGGGGAGGTGCGCATTTTGTTTGTTTTTCTGGTAGGTAGTGCAGGAGTGGAGTTATACACAAACATTTAATTTATGGTCCGATTTGCTTCACCTGCAAAAAATGGACCCGATAGGTGGCTCCAGAGCCGAGTTATTCCAATTTCCGTATAAGCCTATGAATGCCTGCTTTGGTTTCACCATCTACTATCTATATATTAATACGCTAACGAAATCTCATACAAATCGATTCCTCCCTACTGCTCCTATGAATTATAAAGTTATTTAACGGAAAAAATATCACCCTACCTAATGCTATTAGTGATGTGGACAATCAAGCGGTGCTCATGGACCTAAAAAGCGCCATAAACAAAGTGAAAGTGTATGAAAATGGCAGGCAGTCGAATTTCGACAACGGGGCGACACTAGTTCTAAGAAATCTGTTAACGAAATCTTGCAGGTGTTTGGTTATTGCAGTAGTAATCCTCCAAAAGTGTCAAGAGCACATTGAATTTGAGAATCCTAATCCTTAAGCTGGAACTCATATTGCTGTTTCGCCATAACCTATACATCATATCAAACGCCTTTCTGGCTTTACTTATTCGGTGGTCAATATTATGGCCAGCGCCACCACCGGGAGCATCTTTTCTGCCTAGGTATGCGAAATTCCATACAGTCTCAAGAGTTTGTTCGGAGACTACCACGTCTCCACAAAACATTGCTGGCACTCTTAAAACCTCGGTCTTGTTAACGTTCATTCTCACGTCTTTTCTTGCAGCCCGCGGTAGTGAACATCCCAGTTCTTTCTCCTCAGATTCTTACAAGGACCTGGACCTAACACTGCTCATACTGGCAGTTAACGATATTCCCCCGTAAAAACCGTCATCGGTGTTCAAGCACCACCAATTACAGAGGAAATGCTCCATGTTCCTCAAAAGTGCCGAATTACTCTGGCGCATTTTGGAAGTTTTGGGGAGGTCTTAAATATAAGCTCCGCAGTGTTACCAAATAAAGATATCGCGGTGTATAGGCTGCCAAATTTCGTGTGCTGTCGAAATCGTACTTTATTAAGAAGGCTGATCCCGCCCTGACCATCGTCAGCCTTATTTCATATGAAGAGGTAAATTTGCAAGTAGTCAACTCCAGCAGCTTGGTGGTTTTTCAGTCAGGAAATTACACTCCCAACTCGCCATAGTAAGAAAGAAGGTACATCAAATCCATCTTCCTTAAATGATAGCAAGGTTTCCTCGTTTACCGATCTGCAGGCAGCCATGTTTCCCCATAAATTCTTTTATGGTCGAGCTTAGATTTAAAAAACGAAACTTCTTGGAAGATGTTTGCGTGAAATATTTTCAGGGTGAAGATGGTATATGGCAAATGCATGGACAGGTGTACAGTTAACTAACGGCTGCGTCGAGCGCCGCGGGGGGTAGAGAGAGAAAAATGCAAAGACAACGATATAAGCAAATAAAGACCCAGACAAGAATAAAGAGAGAGAAGAAGGCATATAAAAAGACGCAGTCAAGTCCAGAGCGATGCGCGAGCTATTTTAGCCAAGCGTCGACTGACCAGAAGCCTGCACAAACTACTAACACCCAGCGCGCCTCTTGTTTTCACCAGCGATGAAGTGAGGGTAGCCATCGGGATAGCGAAAACCTCCAAAGCCATTCGACCCTACAGAGTTTGCATTCTGACCCTGAAAACTTTGGGTCCTGCGGGAGTAGAATATTTAACCAAGGTCCTCAAGCTGTCGATATCCACTCTCTCTTCATTCCAGACATTTTAAAAAAGGCGAGGGTGGTCTCACTGCTTAAACCGGGAAAACAGTTCAACAAAGTAGAAGCCTATCGTCCGGCAACTCTCCTTTCCCTGGTAGCGAAAACACTAAAGGCTTTATACTCCCGCAGTACTTAACGCCATAAACACCCAGATAACTCGTGGCCTTAACCAAAACCGCCCTGTGCGAGGACAGCTCTAATAGCGTTGGACCTGTCCAAAGCGTTTAACTCTGTCAGTCACTCTACGCTACTGGAAAATGTAGGTGCCTTCTCTCTCTGAGTGGTCGACACTTGTCAGTAATTTTTAGAGACAAATCGAGCAAACCCAGAAAAATAAAACAGGTGGTCCCACGTTTTCTTGCCCCACTACTGTTCAACTTGTACATTTCTACGCTCTCTTAACCACCGGATGGAGTCTCGATTGTCTCTTATGCTGACGATTGCTCGATAATGGCATTTGGGAATGGAATTGATGACTTGTGCTCGAAAGTAAACGGTTACCTCTCCGAGCTTTCTCGCTTCTTCACGGCAATGAGCCTAACCCTCTCCCCTACAACATCCTTCGCAACTCTTTTCACCACATGTACGAAGGAGGTCGGAATGCTGCAAAGACACGTTGTTGGCAACGTACAAGGTAATTGGCCGGCCGCTTCCGAACTATTCAGCGCCTAATAGACGCAGACAATCCAAAACACGGCACTCCGGACAGCGACCGGATGCCTTCTGATGTCGCCGCAACATCACCTACATGCCGAGGCGCATATTCTCCCTATAAACAAGCATAGCACAATGCTCTCCAAGCAATTCGACGTGGGCATCCGTACACCGGACACTTGCCTCGGGAGACTCGGAACGCAATCCCAACTTCGCTCAGGCTACAGCAGCAGGTTAAACTCGTACCTGAGCAGAGTAAACGCAGATGTGCCAAACGAGTCCCTGCACAGTGAATGTTTCATCAGCCGCAAATAAGTTTGTGAAAGTACATCAAGTTGCTTATTAGCTTTTAATTCAACTCATCAGCAGTCTCCAGTACCAATCACTATAATGAAGCTCCCAGAATGAAATTGCTTAACGATAGTGTTTCCGACCCCAACTTGATAGCAACAGTCATGAAACATAGTTACTTGTCAGTCGCTCGTTATTAAATCGATTCTCCTCGGCTTTTTCGCGACAGAAATACACACATAGGTTTGTGATTACTGCCGAGTGGCGACCGCTGTTAGAAAAACCGTTTTCTAATTTAGATGTTGCTTGGACTAGGCATCGAACGCAGATCTTACGGAATGGTAGTGCGCACCTCTAACCACTCAGCCAAAAGCGATCGTAGGTAAAGTGCCTAACATTTTGGATTCAGCGAAGTTGTTCAGCAGTTTAAAAATTTGGTTAGTAAGAAAATTGTCAAAAATAAGTGTTATAATGAAATTTTAGCTATAAAATTTAAGTGACTCTTTTTTGTTTATTTCTTAATATTTATATCTGATGAGCTAATTTTGATTTTCCATATATGAAATCCATAAAGTAAGTATGTGTTTATGTTGCCTGATACGCCTCGACTCTACACAACTACTATAATTTTTTTCTTTTCGTGGAAATGCGTAAGTACAGAAACTTAATTGTGGGAATATCTGTAGGAACATTAAAAACCAAATAAACGCGTATGATGAGCCAGAACATAAATATAAATTTATATTGCATACATATACATATATATGTATATAGAAAGATACACACGTACTAAAAGTACATATCCGCATAAAGAATTATTACAATAAAATGCTAAACCTACACATGTAATTTTGCTTGTGACCTGATATGCGCCTGTTTTTTTTTCTTGTAGTCTCTTCTTCTGTTCATCCATACTTTTGTTAGCTGATGTTTTAGTGCCAACAGTAGCTACAAACGGTTGGTTTAATTACAATAATTCACATAAAGTGGAAGTGTGATATAAAGATAGATGAAATATGAAAACATGTAAGCAAGTGTAGGTAAACGTATGTACATTAGGGGGGTCTAAAAATGCATGGTAAAAGGTGAAGTCGGAATTTTAATGCTCTCTTCCACTGAGATTGATCTCTATCAAAAAAAAATATACCCCTTTTTTAAAACCATAAATATTTAGAGGTCGCTCAAAGTTTTCCATGTATTTTTTGTAGGGGAAAAACCATTTTTCGTAGAAATGGTATAGACGTCTAGAAAATCCATATTTGTCGATCGGCAATCTTTGTTTATCTTTAGAAGACTTTCAGTAATAATACCCAATTGTTTATTTAACAATTTGTTATATTCACTATTTTTCATAGGTTCCCTAAAAACCAAAAAAATGCAATGAGGTGACCCATTAAAATGGCTGGTATTAAAAAATGGTGGAATAAAAAATGTGGTGTTGTTATTGGAAATCTCCAGAAGAGAAACAGAGTTTTCTGATCAAAAGATATTGATTTTCAAGAATTCAATACCATATAATACATCGAAAATTTTGAACGCGACCTCTTTTTTGTTTCAAAAGAATTTGTTTCGGTAGAGGACAATTAAAATTCCGACTTCACTTTTCCACATGCATTTTTCAACCACCATAATGTACATTCATAAAATTTTCAACAGAAAAAAACATATGTAACTATACTAGAGGCTGTAGAATAACCTGAAAGCGAACGGAAATGAAAGAAGACAATTTTTTTAAATATTTTTCTTTAGCACATATCTTTTTGTTGACGAATCAGAATGGGAGTGCTTTTTAAATTTCGCAGAATTTTCTTAAAATATTTTCTATATTGTATATACACGGTAAAGGCATGTCTCTCCGTCACTTGCAAAATACTTCGGCTATCTAACGATTGCTGCTATACTTGAAGATTCATACACCTAGGCTTGCGAAGATAACAGGGTTGCAACTATGCAAAATTTCTAATTCCAAAGGGAATCCCCACTTCTAATCCCAGTTATGTACATTGGTACACAGACCGTTCAATGATGAAGGACGGAATAGGTATAGGTATCTATGGAGCCGGTAAGAAACTTGCAATTCCCCTGGGCAGATGGCTTACGGTGTTTCAGGCTGAAGTATTAGCAATTTTACCTTGTGCTAAGTTAAAACTTCAAATGATTTTGTGGTAATGTATATTTTCAGATAGTCCAGGAGCCAACCCGACCCTACACGCAGGCTGATAAAATCCAATCTGTTTAAAGGCGCCTTTGACACGCTGCAAATTTTGGCAGCTAAAAATACACTAACATAGCTGACGAGTTGACGAGTTGACACAAGAATAATCGATAGTTTTCTTGTTGGGACCGGCACCATTACGTCGTCCTGTCATATACTGTGATGGTATACTCTGAACGCAGTAGGTACTGGAGAGTGGTGGTGGGCCATATACTAGTTATGTGCTGAGTCGATACTTTTAAGTATTGATCAACACTCGGTACCTATTGAAAAAGTATCCAATACTTTCGATACTGCCTACAGAAATGTTTAGACTTCCAATAAGAACGCATGCAGGCCAAAAATAAGAGTGTAGGGGATAATAGAGCTTTAAGCACAAAAACTCTTTCTTATTTGAAAATTTTTTTTTCTAGATGAATCGGACGATGTTATCTTTGTAGGTCTGAAAGACTTCTTCATTTGTCAAAGTATTTTTCTTGGACGTTACATCGAAATTGATAAAATCGTATTTTACTGTTGCGATAAGGTCAAGAGACGATGACAGTGCGAGCATGCGACGGCAATATTTTCGATATGTAGTTTCCTCATTGTTTAGTACAAATTGTTCAACTTTTGGGAAAACATCGAATTATTCGTACTAATTTTGAAGTGTAATCATTAGGGCGGGTCAATTTGTATGGGAGATATTTTCGACTATGCGCGTATAGCACAGAAGGATTCTAGGTGTATTTCTAAGAAAATGTTCCAAAGAAACCAAGTTTGCAAAATTGTGAACATAGGTTTCTTAATATTTTGCTGTAATGTCGTAAAGTAGTGTTTAAATTTTGTATAGCATCATACTTTAAGGGGTTTTTTTGGTATGACAAATCCATTTCGGCACTTACCTTTTTCTTAAAACTTTCACCGGAGGGCGGTGGAAATTGTATCATTTTCTTCGAAACCTATTTTCGCAATTTGGCAAACATTAAAATGATTTTAGTGGCATGATTTCTTCGGCAAATTTTCTAAGAATTACACGAAAAACCTTATTTCTACATACTTTTGCGAAGTTGCTTTGACCAGGGCTTGCACCCAGGCCCTACGGAGTGGAAGAGCGCACTACTTACCACTACACCACAGCGACCGCCTAATATTCATAGTCGAAATAAAGTCCACGGAGCCTTTTTGACAGATATTCTGTTGGAAATTATGTCAAAAAATTGCAACTAACTTTAGAGGTCTGCTATATTTTGACAAGAAATACGCCACATTGTTATTTAGGCGATATAATATAAAATAGCAATCAACTTTTTTTT
>NW_023458567.1:16176602-16206855 GCF_013731165.1 Rhagoletis pomonella | reverse complement strand
CACATCTATACAGGCAAAAAGGTAGACTAAATATTTTGAGCGGTTGGGAGTAGCCTGTGGAGTAGATTTGTCTAAACTGACATATTGTCAAGGTATCGAAACTGATAAAAGAATGCGAATGAGGATTGTTTTGGAAAAAGGAAAGAATATCTAAAATGCCACATTCGGAACATCCCCACTCCATAAGCAAGCATTATTCACACTATCGTCATATATGTAGATCCATCTCAGTATTTCTGTGGACCAGCACTATCTTTTATCGTCATCGACCTACGCGTCATAAACTATCTTACAGCTTTCTGTGCAATTCCCTCCACGTGTGTTTTCCAGAGTATTTTTCGATGGCACCTAGAAATTTAACTTTTTGTCGTGCATAATATTTTTGCCATCTGGCCTTATCGTTCGCAGCCACATTTTCGCACACCATTTTGCAGAATGCTTTCGAGCTGCCTTTGCATATTATTGCGCTGACATCAACGTTCACCGGGCTAGTAAAACCGGTATTCGTTAGGTTGTAAGGAAGTCCATCGATGATTTTGTTTAATAGTTGGGGAGATACATACTTAATATTTCACCTTGCAGACTTGTTGTTCCAGCCAAAATGCTATTATTCGTACAGGTTTGTATTTCTACCCTTCTGGTACTGAGCATGCAATTGATCCTGGCCGCGAGGGTGTCGTTTACCCCCTGCTAATCAATGTACCATTTCCCACAGCTTGTGGGGTGTGGTGAAACGCGTCCTCGATGACCAGAAAATCGCATATAGCTCTCTTCTTATTTTCTAAGCTACACTTGTCAGCACGTAAAGGGCGGTTTCAATGGAGCGGCCCGCCATATATGCATACAGATATAAATCCGATGAATAGTTCAATAAGTCTGTGGCCCTTACATAATTATTTATAACCTTTTCTAAGCCTAAAACTAAAAACTCACTTGAGAAAACGGCCCTTAAGGTACTCGAAATAAGTTGTGCCAAATGAGTTGCTCCAGAATATATGTACAGCAGAACTAGAAACTTGCTTGGCAATTACGTAAGTATATGGTGGCACAAGTAAATTATTAAAGAAATATTTTTTAATTGGTAACTTCGATGCTAAAAAAATTGTAAGCTGTATTTGTACATATGTATGTATATAAATATTGCAACAACGTCAAGAAAAAAAGTGATCTAGTGATATCAGAAATAAGTTCAACAGCATTATCATCAGCCAACTTGCGAACCTGCGTGTGATTGAATAGGCGTTTGAAGGCAGTACATTTAAAATCACAAGTTAATGAAAATTATTGTCAATGGGCCGGCCGGAAAAAATAAACTCCCGCCAATAAGAACCAGCGGTCACCACAAGCAAGCAACAACAATGGCAAAATCAACGACATCAACTTGCAACTCCATGCGCTGTGACAAAATGAAGGGCAGGCATGCGCAAAGATTTGTCATAATTGATAAGCAAGCAATGCGTATGTACTATGTAAGCGCAATGGCCATGCTTAATGCGATCTTTGTGGGCACTTAGCACTGCAAGTGTGCGACAAGAAATTAACTTCTTAACTCGCTCCAGCGCTTGCACTAGTCACCCCTTCATTGCAAGTCACAAAATGCTTTCATTGCCATTGACGGTGCTGCAAAGAAGGTTTACTAGATACTGAAAATCAGTCAATGTGGCAAAAGACATCAGCGGCTATTATATGTTTTTTTTTTCAAAATTACAAGAATAATTACATAAAGTCGTGTAATTGAAGGCAACTTAAGTGCGTGGGCTTGTGGGCGCGTTGTTGATTAAAAGCGTGAGCGAAGCAGAATACGAGACACTGCCATCTGAAAAATCTATTGTATCTCTAAAGAAAGTTAGTATGCCCAGGATACTGCTGCATTCTTTATGAATCCTAAAAGGGTCTTAGTAAGTGAAGTTTTTTTATTAAAGGGGGTTGGACCATTATGACCTTAAAAGGGACTAAACTTTGTCTACCCAGGGTCGTACAGTCATAAGTTTCATCATCCTAAATATAAAGCCATCATTCTGACTTCCCAATAGCACCTCTTTGGTGCAAATGTAATCGTTTGTGACCAGTGAGGTACCCAAAGAGTATCCTGATGTGATAGCACCCCGCAGTATTTACTTCGTTCAGGTTGTACCAACTCAGCAATTATTGCTCTCAAAGAGCATCGACTGAGACCACAACTTGGTTCCGTTCCTAAAAAAGCAGTTAAGATACATTTCGCGTCAACTCGCCAGCGTACACACTTCGTTACCATAACGACCACCTGGTACGAAACACAGTGTTGCCATACATTTAACTGTCAAACTGGCAAGCGTGTCAAAACAGTCTTTAACTCAATGGATTTTATCATCCTGTGTAAAAGGACGCGGATTTTTTATTTTTGCTGTGAGGAAAGGGTTTGAAACTCCTTCCCAACATATGTATAGGAAACGTCGCTCCAACACAATCCCTCCTCCTATCCTGGAAACTTCTCTACTCTGGGACCACTTTTGCATTATTTCAAGGTAGAGAATCCAGAATGGACCCTTATTTCTCAGTATCAACTATCCCTGGGCTGCCATGTTTGAAGCCAGCATCTAGCTATATGGATCCCGGTCTTTTAACTAGTTACGGACTACTTTCAACAGTTGCTTCGATATCTGGAATCGCGATTCCAGTGCTTCAGTGATGTCAACCCATCTAACATTATTGAATGCGTTTTTTACATCCAGTATTACCAATAGGACTACAGGTATCGAATAGTCATTTCCTGTCTGGGCGGATTCGATGGTGGAGTCTTCGTCTTATATGGCTCCTAGAGTGGATATTCCCGGTCAGAACCGTATTGTCTATCCGATAGACCTCCGGCATCTTGTATTGTCGATGCTAAACGGGGTTTTAGTAGCCTCTCATACAGCTTCCCTGCTGTGTCTATCACGCAGAGGGGCCGGTATGCCGCAGATGACTCGGGGTCGCATTTTCCTTTGCTGATTACTGTCAGTCGTTCCTTCTTCTATATATCTGGGAATATGCCTTCCCGTAGGCAGAAATTATACATATTCAGTAGCAGGTGGAGGCGTTTACTCCCGATTATCTTTAGCACTTCCACAGGTACTCTATCCGGGCCAGTGGCTTTACTGTTTTTTAGAGTTGACACGGTTATTTCCGAACTGGATCGTCTATGAATGGAGGAAATGTCTTAGACTTCGAGGCACCCCTAAAAGGACGCAGATAGATGCTTGGCTATTTGAAAAGATAACTAAAGAGGCGCCCCTAAAACCCTTTTCAAGTTCTGATTAAAATTGCTATTACCTTAGTCTGGAACACCGTGCGCCAACTTCCTATGGCAATTAAAAGTTTGCTGCCGAATCCAAAGATACCTGTAGCTGCTCTGTACTCCAACCTTGAACCGTCTGCATATGAATGTACATATCTGGGATCAAAGCAAAGAGTTCATTTGCCCAATCGGTATTTGCACTTAAAGCTTTCTGCCAAGCAATTCCGCATATTTCCAACCCTAGCACTTTCGCTAGAATTCCTTCATTAAGCTTCTTTGTACAGAAGCAGTCGTTGGATAGTCGAAATTTCAGCCCCCTCATGGCTGATGTTGCTTGAAAAATATATAAAATGGCGTCCATTCCAGAAGTGAATTGAGGGCCGCAGTTGGTTTGATGCAATGACGGAGAGATATGTAGTTGCAGTTTCTTCTGCCATCAGGCTACGAGCTCAAGAGGCACCCTCGCGAAGAGAGCATTCGATAGAGCCACTCCATAAGCCTTGAGTTCAGAAATAAAGTATGCTATGAATAAGGGCATACAATACAGACACATAAATATGTATGTAAATATTTATAAAAATTATGAAGTGCACTAATATGCCTTCATTATTTCATGGTGATGATTAATAGAGGGGTTTGTAATTACATTTGTTTGTATCAGTCAGATAAGAACAACAAATAAATAGAACATCAGATTTATACAGCTGTCATTATAAAAATCGCTGCTTACACGCGCCTCTCGAACAAAGTGACAAATATTTACAAATCAGTATACCAACATTAGCTGCATTTTTTTTAGATAAGAAAGTAAATGCCTTATTTGTGCAGCGATAAGCTAAACAAGTCAACAGTTGAGCTCATATACACAGGTGCATATACTTACAACTACAGGTTTTACTAATATTTATAGGTAAAAAAAGAAATTCTAGCAACATTCTCTGCTAATCAAAAATTTGTGTGTTCTTGCTGTACACCTTTACAATCTAACTTAATATTTGCATATAAAAAATTTTCTAGAATTGAAAAAACCAAACAGATCTTGTATTTTTCCAAATATTTTGTTTCTCTGTGCGTTTTTGTTATTACTAAGCTATACTTTATTTATATTGCTGTTGATTCTTTGGCGGAAGTTTGTCGTGCGGTAGGTAATAAAAGTAGCAAATCAACAAATGTTTACAATTTGCTTTGTTAGCTGATTAAATAAGCACATATGCCTACATATATTTATATTTTGATATTTTTTTGTTCCATAACCTATTCTTTCGTTTCTTTGAAAACGTTAAGGTTAATTTAACTGACATTATTTCTAGGAAAATTACTTACATAGCTACGCATATTGTGTATCGCGGATATGATCTTGCTTTAAATAGTCATATTCATCACATTTAGGTGAAAATGTTTTGATCTTGCCGCCATTATAATGAAATCTGAAAAGGAATGCTTTAGAGCGATTGTTATCGATAGCTGCTTGCTTGCTTACGAGACAAGTCGTACTAGAATTCGTAAATTATGTTCATATTTATTTATGTAGTTTGTATTTTGTATTTGGGATATTGAATGCTGTGTTTTTAGTTTGTACTTTGCACTTCGTATTTTATAAATTACACTGTTGAACAAAAATTAACTTTTAAAAAATCTAGAATGCCCTTATACCAGGTTTGATGGCTGTTGGTCATACGAACAATGTCTCATACTCAGTTTTACTAGATGAATACGTGTTCTCGAGGAAAAAATTTTCATGATCCAAAAATTTGAGTATATCGGCCAATTTTTTCGCCAAATTCTGAAAATTCATCGTTTTTTTTGGCCTATATTTGCTTTGCTTGCTATTTTCAATTTTGTGTTCCACAGTGTTATATATTGTAATTGGTATTTTTTAATTTTTTCTTGTATTTTGGATTTTGTATACTGTATTTTGTTTTTTTGTTTTTATTTCTTTATTTGCATTTGGTATTTGGTATTTTGTTTTTGTATTTTGTGTGTTGGTATTTGTTATTTGTTATTGTGTTTTGTATTTTGTATTTCGTACTTTATATTTTACAGATTTTATTTTGTCTTTTTTACATTGTATTTCTAATTTTTTTAAGTTTGATCTTTGTATTTTGTGTTTTGTTATGGAACCTTTTTAGCGTATTCACTATGGGTTGACAATTGTTTGTTAGTTGTACCATTTTCAGATGATGGCCCCAAGAAGTTAGTCGGTGTCTGCCTGTGTGCATCTCGCTGTCCCGGAGCTTCAGCCACTATTGTGGATTCGTTATAACAAATACCGACTAAACCATCACTTCAGACAAACCCAAGGCCTAACAAAAAAAAATATATGCACACATAAGGGTTAAAGGAATCTGCTCAATAACTCAATTAATGACCAATCCGCATCCTAATTACAAAAGTTACGCACCAATTTACCTTTCGCCTCGCGAATGTTCTTCCTTTTGGTTGTCGCTCTTTACCCTGCCTCCATGACTCTCTAGATGGTAACGAAGAGTCCCAATATGAACTGTTAACAACTAAATTTCAGACCTTGGATTAAATATTCAATAAATCATTTTATTATTATCTCCTACTATCAAATTACAACAGAATTAGAATTTAAATCCATAATTCGCCTATAGCTATACATGTGGGTATATACAGCTGTCACCATGTGTGTTTTTTATAGCAAATGGTTTGCGCAAACATTTCGTTATGCTTGAGATTCTTTAATGTCTTTGCCATGATACCAAGCGACCTTGCCACTTTTTATGTCTTTTAATTGATACATATTATTGCCTTTAGTGGCAAGAACAGAGGATTTGACAAAAACGGGTGCTAATTTTGAATTAAATTTCTTAGAGCTGTCGCTTAAAGTAAAGTTTCGACGATATACTTCGTCACCTATTCTAAAAGTCTTTAATCTGCTTCGCCGATTATAACGTTTTGCCGATCTTTCAAAAGCGCTCTGTATATTATTCGACAACTCGGTACGCACGAGTCGAAGCTTATCAACCCTGTCTATTACAGTTTTTTATTTTTTTATTTGCATTTGGTATTTGTTATTTTGTTTTTGTATTTTGTGTGTTGGTATTTGTTATTGTGGCTTGTGTTTTTTATTTCTTACTTTATAATTTATATATTTTATTTTGTCTTGTTTACGTTGTATTTACATTTTTTTTTTAAGTTTGAATTTTGTATTTTGCACTTTTTATTTCGTATATTTTCTTTTGTCTTATGTACTTTGTACTTTATACTTTGAACTTAGTATTTCGTATTTTTTTAGTTTGTATTTTATATTTTCTATTTTTTATTTCATACTTTTTTATTTTTTACTTATTGTTTTGTGTTTTATTATTCGTACTTGATTTATAGCATTTTGTTCTTTATATTTGCACATTGTATTTTTTTTTTGTATCTTTCTCTTTTTATTTTGTGTTACGAACTTTTTATTTTTTACTTTTTATTTTGTGCTTTGTATATTTTATATTTAATATTATGTATATATTAAGTTTTTCGTTTTTTATATTTTTTATTTTGCATTACCAAAACTATCTATAATAAAATTCGCAGAGACCTTGATCAGCTACTTAGAGTCTTTGTTGAGTGCAGCACATCAAGGCATGTACCAGGAAGAAAACAGAGAAGACTTACCAGCCCTTTAGTAGTCCTAGGATCTAAATAAACTTCGCATAGTTTGTAGAAAAGCCTACAATGCTGCCAAGCGCATTGCACTGGAAACACCATGGTCACAATGTAGCCCTATGCTCACCACATATCTGTAAGAAAGCCTTGTGGAAAGCGAAGCACACTGTGTGAGTTCATGCTTTTACCGTAATAGTAGCTACATCCGAAGCCTCAAGCCTCGTAGTTCCCAGCTGCCAGAACATGAGTTCTACACTGAAAATAGAAACCGTCAATTAACTTTTAGATAACCGCTGCCCAGAATGTACTGATGATCCGGTGAATGTGTTCTGGAAAATTTACTGGGCTTTATCTAGTTTCGAGCTCTGTAAGTCACCACGACCAGAAAAAATATATATCCGATCAAGCTATAGCAAATCATGGGGCATACGAAATCTTTGTTAAAATAACCCTTCTCATTCGCGTGTGCTCAGCATAGTCTGGTGGCCAATCGTCTAGAGTTCGCAAGAAACTCCGCAAGCATTGCCCGGAGGATACAGCCGACTAGATCGCGCATACTTTGAAATTCCATCAAATTTTAACTTAACAATGTTTTATTATATGTATGGCAATTGAGAAGTACATGTGCGGAAATTTCATACATTTAAGGAAGGAAATTTTTGCACATGCAGCAGTACATAGAGCGAAATTAGGCGCTTGGTATCAGTAGTTATGCCTAAACAATTGGTACATTATTGGATTACTTATCTAGGATAGTAAGCTGGATCTGCACGACCATTGTTCATCCGTTTGTGCTCTACGGAACCCTAGTGTGGTGGCAACAGCGTTTAAATAGCCCCAAGGGTACGAAAAAGAACGGAGTTTTGCAATGCTGTGATCCTACATCTGCCTCCATAGAATGTAAGACGCTGGCGCTCATGCAGATATCTGCAAGCACTGATTACTGTCAACCAAATCTACAAAATTACTATACCAACTCGACAAGACTGATCAGACACCAGCACATGTTCAGTATATTGCAATGTACATATAATAAAGGCGCTAAACTCAACGGAAATGTCCTCGGAGCGGGGTTTCTGATCACACACACTGAATGCTGAAGATCTCTAAACGAGTTGGCTCAGCATTTTACATAGAATACAACATATGTATATGGGTACCAAGATATTTAGCGTAACTGAAAAGTGGACGAATTGGCGCGGAAAGGTCCGACTACCCCAACCTTCCTGAGAACGACATGGTAGTTATTCCAATGGACATTTTCAGCTATTAATGTAAGTGATAACAGGTATTAATTACCGCCAGAATTTTAACAGGTCACTGTCTAATAGGCGTACATGCTTTGAGACTATGAATGAGCGCGCCGGACTCATTTGTCGCAGTTGCAAATGCCTTACTGAGAAGAAGACGACTAAATATGCTTGGGAATTCATCTCCAAAAGACCATGCGAAAAAAACGAAGATTTATTTAAGAGCATCGTCTCAGTATAGTAGGGAATAAGGATGGGTATATGGCCTCACAATAGGCCTGCCCTTGGTCGAAGTGTTTAACTCTCTCTCTCTCTCTCTCTCTCTAGGCATTCCAACTCAACTTTGGAATTTTTATTTATTTGCTAATGCATTCAATACTGGCTTTTTCATAGATCCCTAATGACTTTCTTCTCTCCTTTCTGTATCTATTTCTCCATATTATACAACCTAGTATGCTTTTAATCATCTTTGACTTCCACACTGCCATGTCACTATGATAGACACTTTACATTAAATGCTAAACTCAACGATGAAACCGTTGAAATTGATCAATTTCACATAGAACTGCACAAAGCTTCGGCTTACTACATGGCCGCGAAAAAAGTGCCATAAGAGAAGTGACATGATGCAAGCAACAGACGATGAGGAAGCATTGGAGTTATGGATGAAATGGATGGGAAGCGTATGCATGGCTGCATATAGTCAGTTATTTAGTTAGCTGTCTGCTGCAGACGAATTAAATGCAAATGCAAATCCACAGGCCAACTGACAGCTGAAGACAGCATTTAATGATTGAAAAATAAAGTGAAAATCTCAGAAAAAATTAATTTTATATACTTAGGCAAAGAAAGTTTTGCTGTAAGTGCTTGAGTGTTCTTTTACTTTATAAAAGTGTCCAAAGTTGCGTAAAAATAAGCATTTTAGGCTTATGAAGGTAAGTTTTTTTTCTTGTTTTTGTCAAATGCATTGAAGTCTAATACAAAATGAAATTCCAATGCAACGCATTCTCACACTTCAGCTTGCGCGTAAACGAAAGACTTGAGTAGCGAACTTGCTACAAACTTCGGCATTGAGTACATTAGTTGCACTATGAAAGCAACAGTTAAGCAACAAATGTGATTTTATTTTGCCTGTCGTTAGCAGGTTATGATTTTTGTTACTCTTTTTTTTTTTTTGCTTTTGTGTGCGCATCAGCCAGACAGCCAGTCTGCGTAGCTCTGGCTAGCTGTCTGACAACCAGCATTTATTTAGTGATTTGCTAATTATTAGTGCGCTTCTCATGCGTTGATTGACATTTGGCGAATGCATAAACAACAACAAAAAGAAAGAACACAGAAATATTTGCAAGCCTTCGACTTCGACTACCTGCTGTGTAACTGAGGTATGTGTGCAAGAAAGCAATCAAAATACCAAATGAAATTCGTAAGAGTTGAAAAAAGGCGCAGGAGGCAAACTAGTGATCGGCATGTTGGTAAGCGTGAGAAGTTGCCTTCAAATGCTGGCCACTTTTGCTGGGTTATTGATTACTATACTGGCCAATATTTTCGTTGTCTTGACTATGCGTTTTGCACCACTTTTTTGATTCACTTTTGACTTTTTGCTCGCCATGTCTTGCAATGATGCCTGTCAAAATGTTTGAAATGTGGAACATTTGTTGAACTGACGTTGTTGTGGCAGGTTATAATGATTTTTAATCGATTTGGCGTATAAATAAGAGAAATTAATCCTATAAGAGCAAGTAAAAAATAAAGAAAGAGGATTATACATAGCAAAGAAAAAATTTGTATTAAACAAATATTCACTACAAAAATTTCAAACAAACACTTTATCGCTACTGGTCTGGGGAGTGGCGGCAGTGTTTTACATAGGAAGAGCTGGAGAAAGGACATTGTTTTTCGACTATGTGGAACAAATGCGCGTATATAAGGTAGATAGATACATGTGAGAAAAACCTGCCAAACTTCTTTCTGGAGAAACACTTTCCGGGGAAAATATCGAGAACCCGCATTCGGTCCTCCTGTGCAAGTATTTTCTTGCACACAATGACAATACTTCAGGTTAATACCAAAGACTCGGTATTCATGAGAGAAAAATCTTGTTCTTGCTGCTACTCGGCAACCAAGAGAGCATTGGGCCTCTGAAAAGGTCCGATTTTTTGCTGGGCTTTAACATCCGAGGAGTCGCAAGAATAATATTACGGACCGACAACGCGGATGAGGAGCATGCTGATTAAGGCGACGGTGCTGAGGCCCCATATAAAATGTGGACAGAAATACAATTATCGACGGATTTAAATTTATTTCCTAGTGAATTTGAGAATGCTGAATTTAAAAATGCAATTTGTTTTTGAATTTCAAAATTTGGATTGCTGTTGCATTTACATAGCTATGTGCATATAATTCACATTTCATATTTCGGGGATTAACCTGTAGATGTGCAATGAAGTTATATATTTTGAAAGGTGTACTCCTGTTAAAAAAATTTATTCAAATTATTTACTAAATTAAATTAAATTTTACAATATGCCTATCAATCGAAATGCTCTTGAAAAGGCTTCGATTCTAAACTACACGCAAAGGGGTCCCTACCTGTTTTAAATATTCTAATATTCTAATAATTAAGGGAATTAGATAGCTGGAATACAGTATAACAATATGGGTATCAGACGAAAGAAAAAGTTTGCCATATTTAACAAAAATATTGATGGAAGCAGTTAACATAATGGTATAAATCAGGGACAAATTTTATTCAAAAGATCGATCTTTAACAATTATTTTTTGACTTTTATTTGATTACTGCCTAAATAACATTTTTTTCTGATTTTTATTTTATAGATCTAAAATAGGAATTATTTATCTAAATAATCTGCAAATAAAAATTATTGTTGATTTTTAAATTATGTATCTTAGATAACAGTTATTGAAGACTTTTATTTCTAAAAGTCATCAATAAAAATCAGCCAGTGACTTTTACTTTTAAAAGTCATCACCGTCAGTCACTGACTTTAATTTTTAAAATCATAAACGTCATTTGTATAAGTCGTAGTAAACCTTAGTTCTTCAACACGTTCTTAACTGTGGAAAATGATAAAGACTTTTATACGTATGACTTAAAAAAAAGTCGGTGATTGATTTTTATTGATGACTTTTGTACATTAAAGTCTTCAATAATTGTTACCTAAGACATAAAATATAAAATTCAATAATAACTGTTAATAATAATAATAAATTTTAGTTGTTTGTATACTATTTACCCTGATAAAAGAAGAAGGTAGTTTGAGGGCAAATTAAAAAAAAAATATTTGAATAAGGTTTTGTATACCCGTAATAAAAGCTGATTAATTTGAAAATTGCAAAAAAGTGGCATTATTTTTTTCTTTTGATTTTTGGAATAAGAAAAATGATTTTACATGATTTTTACATTTACTTCTTTAAATTTTAGTAATATTTTTATTTTCGACAAAATAAATTTGCAATTAAAATATAGCGAGTCTAAACTGCAGAATTTAAGTTCTTTAACAAATAAATTTTAACAATTTTAAAACGAAGAATTAAAATTGAACTTACTATCTCGTAAGTTCTATTTTTAACAATTTTTTTCGTGTAAACCTTTCAGACCTAAGAGCTACTATTCTCGATATGCGTCAGATTAAACTTTGAAAATTCTTTGAAGGGCTCTCTTGTGATTACATTAATCCAATAAGATGATCACCTTTAAGTTCGTTAAAAAGTATTACAAATACCGAGTAGGTAAATGGGTATGGAAAGCAAATGCGAAGACCTGCTTAAATGTGCATTACCTAATTTGCATTTTCTACTTTACCAAACAGTTTAGCTAAAATACCATCTGTCGGCGTCCCTGCACTATTTCCAATAACTATACAAACTGTACCAACTATTCTTCAACTAAATACTATCACCTGTAAATCACTGCTGATGGAATGAAAATGTAAATACTACCACAGACAATCTCAGTTGACTGCAAGTTGGTGGCAAGTAGGAACAATATTAATGATGATGTGGTGTTGATGCTAAGTATTGTTAAATTAATGAATTGTGTGTTAGCTATGTATGTAGATATGAGTGAACTACAGCAGTCAAGAATGAAGCATGATCAGCATGCAAGGCATGCAGTTAGGTAAACCGGAAAGCATTGTCTACAGCAAAATTGGCCTCAGACACGAAAACTAAACAGAGGAAAAGAAGGAAGTGTTTCGAAAAAAATTTAGTTTTATTGAATGCCAGTAAAATAAATGAATATCCACAAAACAATTACTATAAAATTACTACATATATCGACGGTCCTCTGCAATAACGACGCAATTAAAATTAAAAAATAAAATCCCATACTATTGTTAAGTGGCTTATGTCTCTAATCCTTGTCCAATCTATGTCTAGTCCTTACTAGAGTTAGTAGTAAGAATAATATATTGATTAGAAAAGAATTAGGGGCATGAGCCATTTAACAGTATTAGGGCATTTTATTTTTTGGATTTTGAATTGTGTAGCTATTGCAGAGCACCATCGATATGTATAAAAATAAATGAATTACACCTCAATAACGATTCGAAAAATTCATATCTTATCCAATATTTGGCAAATCTAAGTACCCTTTTCACTCTTCAAGTTTCGCAGCTTGTGGACGGGATTGCACTCCTTCACCAACTACCTTCCGAGCACACAACTTGAGTGTCTACTTGCTGTGTTTTGGAATTAATTAAGTCCCTAAAAAAAAGAATGTGATAGAGATCCAGAAAATAACCATAACTGCTAGGCTAGAAAATATCGTAGCGTTGATGGCAACAGTTGCATGCAGCCACAGGGCAAGAAGCAGGTGTTAAGCAAGAAAAGAAAGAAAATTTCGTGACAGAAAATTTCCCACTAGGCGGGAACATGCATAAAAGCCTTGGATAAGAAGAGATTTTAGTTTGAATCCAAAATATTTATGAAAACCATCCTAGACAAGTATCTGAAAGATGTGAGTGAGCCTGGTAGCCTGCAGGACTTATAAGAATACCCGTTTCGCCCGTGAATAACGTTGAACTTGCTACAGAATGAGGCTCATTGGTTGAGAATTCATTTTTCATCTTACCTTATTTTCCGAAAGATATCATCTGAAGGATGGTAAAGCCGAAAAACTTGAAGGAAAGTCTTCCCAACTTACCAGGCTAAATCCCCTCGGAGAATGAAGAACTGGTTGAGAGCGGTTTGAATTTGTCGCCTTATCGTTTTACCTAGGGCGTTTCGCTACAGACCATGAAAGTAGAAGGCCAAAACTGAATATCAGATGTAATGAGTTTTCGACAAATAATTACCAAACACACGGCAACTGACTTCTAATCTGATCACATTAAATAGGCTCCTATTGTTGACAGTTCCGTGTGGTGCTTGATGATGAACAATACGACACATACGTCTCAGTTTGGAGATTTTCAGTCGTCGAATTGTGTATTTAATAAGAATTTCGGTAGTGCTAAAGCTCTTTAAAAAGTTTTCAAAATGAGTCGAGGGGCAAAGCATTTACAAATGCATAATATAGTCCCCCTCAGTTTAGTTAAATTATTGCTAAAATTAAATACTTTTATGAATGAAATTGCTGAGCCATTAGAAGCCGGTAAGCAAATTTCCTTAAAAAAGTTAAATGTGTTCGCAAAATGTGGTTCCACGCCTAACCATAGCGCATTTGTAAAATATGCAGTACCGTTAAAATGCAGCCTATATTTGTACATATGTACGTTTGCTGCTCTTCTTCATGGAAAAGTAGGCACTATTTTTATTTACTTATTTTACTCCCAAAACATTCGCGAAAAAGTAGGAAATGTAAAAAATTACAGCTAAAGGGCAAAATTTAAGCTTGGCTTGTCTCAACTTGACTTTCCACCATTGACTGAGCACTTCACTACGCTAAATATGTATGCACATAAAGCCTCTTTGCAAGTGGGCATGCGCACATTAATCTTAATGTTAACAAGGTGCCTGGAATGGGAGTATAGGCCACAACGCAGCGGTGCACTTACATGCATACATATATACATATGCAGAAATATAAATACATGTGTATGTATGTATACACATTAGGTGAAATATACTTTAGTGCACGTACATAACGGGTGATTTTTTAAGAGCTTGATAACTTTTTTTAAAAAAAAAACGCATAAAATTTGCAAAATCTCATCGGTTCTTTATTTGAAACGTTAGATTGGTCCATGACATTTACTTTTTGAAGATAATTTCATTTAAATGTTGACCGCGGCTGCGTCTTAGGTGGTCCATTCGGAAAGTCCAATTTTGGGCAACTTTTTCGAGCATTTCGGCCGGAATAGCCCGAATTTCTTCGGAAATGTTGTCTTCCAAAGCTGGAATAGTTGCTGGCTTATTTCTGTAGACTTTAGACTTGACGTAGCCCCACAAAAAATAGTCTAAAGGCGTCAAATCGCATGATCTTGGTGGCCAACTTACCGGTCCATTTCTTGAGATGAATTGTTCTCCGAAGTTTTCCCTCAAAATGGCCATAGAATCGCGAGCTGTGTGGCATGTAGCGCCATCTTGTTGAAACCACATGTCAACCAAGTTCAGTTCTTCCATTTTTGGCAACAAAAAGTTTGTTAGCATCGAACGATAGCGATCGCCATTCACCGTAACGTTGCGTCCAACAGCATCTTTGAAAAAATACGGTCCAATGATTCCACCAGCGTACAAACCACACCAAACAGTGCATTTTTCGGGATGCATGGGCAGTTCTTGAACGGCTTCTGGTTGCTCTTCACTCCAAATGCGGCAATTTTGCTTATTTACGAAGCCATTCAACCAGAAATGAGCCTCATCGCTGAACAAAATTTGTCGATAAAAAAGCGGATTTTCTGCCAACTTTTCTAGGGCCCATTCACTGAAAATTCGACGTTGTGGCAGATCGTTCGGCTTCAGTTCTTGCACGAGCTGTATTTTATACGGTTTTACACCAAGATCTTTGCGTAAAATCTTCCATGTGGTCGAATAACACAAACCCAATTGCTGCGAACGGCGACGAATCGACATTTCACGGTCTTCAGCAACACTCTCAGAAACAGACGCAATATTCTCTTCTGTACGCACTGTACGCATTCGTGTGGTTGGTTTAATGTCCAATAAAGTAAACTGAGTGCGAAACTTGGTCACAATCGCATTAATTGTTTGCTCACTTGGTCGATTATGTAGACCATAAATCGGACGTAAAGCGCGAAACACATTTCGAACCGAACACTGATTTTGGTAATAAAATTCAATGATTTGCAAGCGTTGCTCGTTAGTAAGTCTATTCATGATGAAATTTCAAAGCATACTGAGCATCTTTCTCTTTGACACCATGTCTGAAATCCCACGTGATCTGTCAAATACTAATGCATGAAAATCCTAACCTCAAAAAAATCACCCGTTATTTATGAAGTAAAAACCACATTTCGCATTGTGAAAACTAGTGAAACATTTTTCATTGGAAAAAATAACCGAAAATTACAAAATTGAGCGTTACAAATAGCGTGTTGATGAAGTTGTTAGAGATTCTCAGGTAATTTGCATGTACACCCCCCGGGAGGGTCATTTAACCTGTAATATTTTCTCGAGTACTTACTCTTGTAGCAGCATTTCTTAGTGAGCACCTAATTGCTTGACGCGTAGAGAAAGTGGTGCGTAGGAAAAATAGTTTGCCAAAGTATTTTTGGACTAGCTTAGGGTTATGAGGAGGAAGACTTTTTAAGCTCAAATACAATAAATATTTGGACAGAAAAAACTCCATAAAAAAGTATAAAAAAAAGTAAAATAAAGGAGCTCCAACCGGTTTAGGGCTATTTACTTATTTTTCAAATTTATTTTAACAATTTTTTTTTCATAAAAGTCTAGCTCATTGTCTATTAAACACCGCCGTTCAAAAAAAAAATAAAAATCTAAAAAGTTGCACAAAACAATTTTTTTTTAATTTCCAATTTTGGTATAATAAATAAAGTGACAGCCTGAAGGATCTAAATGATGCCGTTGATTTTGGACAATTTTTATCGCCCTAAGTGTCACGCTTTATCTTACATACAAATTCATCATTTACAGTGGTGGTAGAAATAATAGAAACTTTATATTTTTAACAGTTTTGGCTATATCTCTTTTGTCTATTCGATGTTTAATATTTTTTTATAAAAGCCTAGCGTATTATATGAAAAGCACCATATAAATGTACATTTTTACTAAAGTTATAAAATTTCAAAAAATTTTACCGAAATCCCCAAAAGTTTCAAACCTTTTATTCAGAAATTTTAGAAAAATTTTAGTATGCAGTTTCATAGCTCATTACATTTTAGTACGGTAAAGTGCAAGTTTCATGACGCTAGAAAATCGCGTTGATTTTTTTGCATTTTGTTGATACGCGGTTTTGCACTTTAAACGACGATATGCATTTTTATAACGCGTTTCTGTGCTCATATCATTTTGTATCAATGACCCATACATTTATACTACATTAAAAAATTTAGGTTGCAAAGAAAATATTTGTTTTCGTATAAAAATCAAGAAGATTGTAGATAATATGAAAATATTATTTGAACCCGAAACCCTCCCCACTCGTACATCCGCCGCTGATCTACAAAGAGCCACTCATTTCCTACCATGCCTGTTCCGTTAGAAATTTGTGAGTGGATGCATCAGTCTAGCTTTGAACTTTGCCATTTAAGCGACGAACAGCAAATTTAGAAATTTTCCTTTCTTAGTTATTATCATTTAAAAAATTTGTTTACTCATTTGTAAATAATTTATGTAAAAAAAAGCATGTATAAATGAACATATGTATTTATGTATGTATGTATATGCAGAAATACTGTTATCTTTCATTTTATAAATTTTAATTTAACTCTCTTCACCTTTATTTATCAAAATATTTCATTATTCCAGCGAAAAATACTCAACGAATTCATCATAGTTCCTTTGCTGCGAAAATTCGACACAATTCCCTAAGCTCTTTTATAGCACAAAAATTTCAGGTGAAATTGTAGATGGTTTCTTTCAACTAATTCACCACACTCTCCTCTACCACTCAAACAAAATACAGAAAAACCGTGGTTGTAGAAACAACTGGAGCAGAACATTGGCATTGGCACATCCACGGGCACCGCTCTGCTTCGATGGTACTCGTTTTTAGCTTCGTAATGTTCTTTTTACAAATTTCGGCAATGCGCCTGTTTTGTAACAATAACAGTTTTTATCTTAGCACCCGCGCAGTTTTTTTTTTGTTATTCACAGCCGCCGTTGCATCTCTTGGGTGTGATTTTAATTTCATACACAGATGCACAGCAGTGATGCTGTTGTGCGCCTAGACGTAGACTTACTTCATTTGTGTGTTGGAAGTGCTGCCAATTTGTGAGTGATTGCTGCATGCTGGTGCGCCAGCTATGAACGCAGCAACAGTTTGATATCCAGAGATCCATAACGAAAATTCCAATTTATTTTGCAGCATTGATGAAATAGTCTACACTGTGAATGGCAGCAATTTGATGAATAAAATATAATTTTCACAATGAATCTTCAATGCCTTATTCCTCAGTATGGAATTCTACAACTCTGCGGCTTATGTTTTTTTTTTTTTGAAGTGTGACTGGCCGAATTGTATGAGGTCCGAAACTTGTGATTTTAGTTAAGTTTTCGGCGGTTGTTACTTAATCTTTATAACGCGAGCTTTCGGGCTACGAAGTTTATATATAAAACCGTTTATTACAAGACATTGGCGCAGGATGATGCTTTTAAAAGATTGATAAGTTTGGCAGGTTGGGAGAAGGCTTAGAACTCTAAATGCTAGTCCGGAGAGGCAATTGTGTTTATTCTTCATTGGCTGTCTATGCTTGTATCATTGCTGTCAAGGACCAATTCGAAATTATAGATACGGGGTATCAGTTGACTTTATTATGGCATCTCAGACTCAGTTAGAAGCGAGACATAGGTCTAACTTAAGGCACTTCTAGGACGGATATGAAATGGAACTCTATGCAACCACAGTTCAGTTTCACTATTTTCTGTTTAACGTTTATTTTCAGGCTCTTAAAAGGAAAAGTATTAGTCAATTTCCTTCGCTACTATACAAGACTTCGAGTCCAACTTTTGTACAATTTGGAGCTAGTAGAGGCTTTCCCCACTGCTAGCGGGGCTCTCTCGAAAGCTCTGGCTCGGTCAGATTCCGTAAAGACGGAATGAAGCCCCTTTGGTGGATATCGGAGCTTTCTGACTTTAGGTTGCCAAGAAAACGGCTGTTTAATAGAGCCCTCCGTACTAAGTTAGCTGTTGACTGGTATCATGCAAAAGTAGGGCTGGGAATTTTCAATTCCAAAGGGAAGAGATCTCCTGGCGTATCTTCTGCGAAGTTATGAAAGGATGCCAGGAATCCTCAAGACTTTGGCGCGTGCAGGCTGAGGGTACCGCCCTTGGGATATTTGAGAGACGAGGCGGGCAACTGGAATATGAGCAGTGAGGAATCTTTAAGCTCCTCCCCAATGCCCATTTTCCGTGCGACACAGTCCCGGGAGAAGCACCCAATTTTAGGTCTGGGGAATATGGCACTGCTTTGAGTGACCTGCTAGATAGCCGTCACCTTGCTTGGGCCATAAACTCTTTCAAGCCCTTAAAGTCAGCGGAACCTGACGACATTCTGTCCGTCCAATGCAAAATACTTTGGATGTGTCATGTAGTGGCCTGGATCCAATTTTCGCTGGCTGTGTCGCACGGAGCTAGATCTCCTGGGCTTGGAAGATGGTGAGGTCGACGTTTATACCAAAAGCGGGAAAATAATGTTCCATCTTTCCAGGGATTTTTTATCAGCCTCTCCTCGGTTTTTCTTTAAACTCTGGAGAGGGTGGTTGATCCACGTGTCAGGAATATGATTCCCCGCGATCGCCTGTCGATACATCAAGGCCAGATCGGTAGAGATAACCTTGTACACATTTGTGAGGTCGATTGAGGAAGACTTTATTCATAAGAACTTCACAGCGGGGGACTTTAGCAATGTACCACCGCGGGTAATAGTCAGAAACAGATGAAGCTTGGGATCAAAGGTGGATTGAAGTAGTGCCGCCTCCACTTCGCCCACGTTTTCCGGACATTCGCCTAGCACTTTATGAAAGATTCAAGCACTTGAGCATGTTTGTTGACAGGAAGTTGCAGAGGGGCACGTGGAGTTTAGTGCTATTAAGGAAGCAGACGATTGGCTGCTGCTAGGCGCGCTAGCGGTAAGGAAGCTTAACATCTGCTCAGGCAGTCAGGCGCCAATCAGAACCTTGGGGTCACTTGCGGTACGCGCAAAACTTGTTTGAGAATGCCTTAAATCACTTTCGATTGTATCGGATTATTAGCGAGTTGGACTTGTATGGGTAGCAGGCCATAGTCATATCGCAGAAAACAGTGTCGCTGATGAAGTGATCAGAAGCGGTACCCTCGAGGCATTATCGTCAAGAAAAGAGAGCTTTTGATCAACTAAGGTAAGGTGTCCGGGTAAAATCAGGGCGTGCGCTACTGCGAGATTATTCTGGCCCGGGGTGGAGCGGAGACAGGCAGTGGATCTGCTGAAACTTACGAAGCCGGATCTCTCGATTATGGTAGGAGCACAGATTGGCCACTGTTCTATCGGGATTCACGCAGTGAGATTAAATATCTTACCGCATCCCTTTTGTCGTAGCTACGTGGAGGACGAATAGGTGAAGTCATCTTAACACTTCCTTTTAGACTGCCCAGATTTTGCCAGCGGCTTAGGCACTTGAGTTCGTACTTTATGACTAGCGCGGATGAGCTCTACGGGATCAGCTACGTTCCTCGCTATAACTTATTTAGTAGTTATTGTTAGCAGTGGTATGACAAAGCACAAACGATCACGGTCTATGTGAGTCCCTTGACAAGAGACAGCCAACTTAAACTAACCTAACGCACAACTGATTAAGAAAAATCTTCACAATACCAGCACTTTTCAGCCAAGCCAACATTCTGCACTTTGGAGCCATACTAGGCACTGAAAAAAGTATAATTTGTCCAGCGCACGAAGTACTCAGAAGGAATAATTACTGTCGAAAGTAAAGTGCCTTAGGCAGGCCAGACTTATCGGTTGACTTACCTAATCTTGTGGTTGTATCTGTTCTTCATCGAGAGGAAAGCTTCTCCTAACTTACACTATACTAAAGTGACTTTGATCCCGATGCATGCACCAACCGGCTTTTGACTTTCGTATATTACTGGATGGATACTATTTCTAAGCTCTGCCGCGTCCTCTGAGATCTCGTGTATTTCATTACTCCAGGGAACATTATTATGTGCTGAGATGCCATGCAAAGTGTTGGTGGGCTGCAGACTAAGTCAGTGTTATTGAACACGTCTTGAAAGAGTCCTTTTTGCAACAAGAGTCTCGATTTCTGACCGATCTCTACAGAAAAACAAGAGTTTCAAAAGCTTTGGCCTGTTGTGATCCTTAGATCTGAGTCCATTACTGTTTTATCAGTAGGAAGAGCTCTGAGCAGTTACCTACCCTTGGCTATCTTTTCTTAAATCACCAATTACATGTAAACAGTCAAGAATATTTTTCAGCGAAATTAGTAAAAAAAAATTATTACGATCGCATCCGAGGTCGCAGACTTACAAGCCGCAAAACAGTAGCTTGTAAAAAGTCATGTCTTCATTAAATTAAAGCAGCCAACAAAGTCTGCGATTAACAACATCAATAATAACGAAAATATACAACAAATGAAATACAATATTTTGAATGCGAAAGAGGTGTTTGTTGGAATTAAGCAGAAAAGCGTATGGAAAGGAAATGAGAGTCAAGCGAACATGGCAGAGATCAAAGCGCCAAACAGCCGCAGCAGACCAAAGGTACCAAAAGCGCCGACAAGCGTGTAAAAAGTGGAACCATTAAGATTGCGACAAAACGATAAGCCAGCGAATGACAAACTGACGAGCTGTCAGTGAGACAAAATGGACAGAGCTCATCAAATGAGATGCTGCGCTTTGATTTAATTTGAATTTAAAAGAAACCATAGAGAAGAAAATAAAAGTAAAGCTGAGAATTTATTTACCAAACAACAAATTAGTTTTGGAATAAAAAGTAAAAGTGTAGCCTAAATTAAACATACATATGTACATAGCATAAGCATGCGAACGGCTGATTGGCTCGGCGCAAGCAAGCTAAACACAATCCGCCGCCGACGATAGCCATCACTGATCGGGTGCACAGAGAAGACGATTTCAAAACGGCAAGGAGAAGAAGGCTAGTGTGGTCAGTGTATAGCGTGGAATTGCCAAGGCATAACAACAAAACAGTATCTACATTTATAAAGGTTTGTCAATTACATAAAACAAGCGGAAGAGCAAAAGCGAAACAAGTCAACAGTTGCTTAGTCAAAATCTTGCGCTCTTCGTATTGACCAACTTCTGAGAATTCGAATACCCATGAATTCGATATTCCTACTAGCCAATGCTGGTTATAAAGCAATAAAATATACATTATAAACGTTGAAAAAAGACAAAGCGTCCGAAGCGTTTGTCGCGCGCTAGTTTTTATTGTTCATACATACTTGATTTTATTTAAAATTTTTATTTTTAGACGACACATTTCTTACTACTTGCTTTTTTCTTTACCACATTGACTTAGAATATTAAAGGATTTTTGTTACTGCTTTTGCATGTGTGTGTGCAGCTTAGATAAACCCATAAAGATAAGCGACAATTTTTATTGGTTGATTTTTATTGCGCTACAGTTGACTACCGAACTACTGTGCCGCTGCATGCTAAGTAATCGGCCGTCAGACCGCACCATATTGATACGCCCTAAGCGAGCTGGCTGCCATACATATATGTATGTACATATTTAGTAAGTAACCTATTATTTTCCTTATAATTTTATAAAGTGTGCTGGCCAGCCTAGTTTATCTGTTGTTGTGTTGTTAATGGCGTTTGGGCACTTTGTTTATTCACTGGTTTTCTCAGATTTTTGTTCTTACAAGTTCTTTGTCGGTTAATGTATTTTCGTAAAAGATATTAAATTTCTAAAATAAAAACTGAGCATCTTTTTGACTGCATAAAAATGTTGCTTGGGGAATTTTAATTAATTTATTAAGAATCTGAGAGCAGTAAATCTAAGCTATTGAACGATTTGGATTAAGGAAAAATGTTCATATTTGTTTTCATGGTTGAACTCAATCAATCGACTGTATAGTCTGTACAAGACTCATAAAAATATCTTTAGAGGGCCCACTAAAAATCTCTGCAATAACAACACCACTCAAATTATTTTAGTAATCCTAACTACTTGCTGTACACTCAGAAAAAAGCATTTCCTTAATATAAGTAATAATGTCCTTAAATAATTTTATAATTTTAAATTTTGTGAGTGCTCTTAAGACAAACTTAATTGCTTTCTTGGCAAATGTCGGCTGTGGCGTCGCATGAAGACTACTGCTTCTGGTTCTGAGGTCGCAGGTTCGAGTCCGGTTGGAGTTGGTTAGAGTAAGGTAAGTCAATTATTTCAATTTAAATATAAATTACAAAGTGTAAAATTAATTTCATATATGGAAAAAACTAAATACTCAAGTGCCATAAAAATAAATTAGGTATATTTTTTCATACAATTTAAAAAATTACAAAAAATAAATAAAAAATATAAAAAAAACTTCCTGTTCTGGGACTCGAACCTTGCATCTCTCGACTAGCATTCCAGAGTTTTATTCTGTCAGCCATTGCTACTGTTTGAGGGCCACGAGCAAATTGATTTACCTATTCCTTTCACGGGGACGAAATGGCAAGTAAATTTTTCCTAAAAATTAAGGAATTGTGGTTTCCTTAAACTGAGTCAAGTCGTTTACTCACATTAAGGCAGCCATGTCATTGGAGCCATTTCAAGGAAATATTTCCTTAGAATAATATGCTTTTTTCCTAGCATCAAGGAATGGTTTTTCTGAGTGTAGTAAGGATTAGACAAGGATTAGAGCCATGCGTCACCTAACAGTAGCCAGGTTCTGTTTTTTTAGTTTTGAGTTATGTTATTATTGCAGAGGACCATCGATGTGTTTTGTTAAGAAAGAAACTGAATGAAATTATGCAGAGCGTATATGCCGCGGGGAACAGTATAATAGCTGATAATTTCATGAAAACGAGAAGGCATATAAATACTGAAATTATTAGCCACAGTATGAGCACATTCGCTTCCTACTCTAACTATAAAGCGTTTCTTAGCTTTCTAGAAAATCGTCTGCATCTCGAGACGTTGTCTTCTTCGCTTTGTATCAAAAACGCCAGATCGAAATAAAAAACTCGATTTTTTTTGGTGGCTTGTAGAGTGGTTAAAAATTTTTTTTTTTGGCAATTCATAAACGCTACCTCAAATTATTGTTATTTGTGATAAAAAAACAGAAACTTGTTTTTTTATTTTGAAAAAAAAAAAGTTTTCTTAGAGGTCGAGCTGGTTTTTTATAAAAACGCTGATGTTTTCAATTTTTCCATTTTCTTGACATGTTAAAATGCAGCTAAAAATTTGTTTTTTACATATAATTACTTTGGTTTTATTGAGGAACATGCCCTTAATTACATACCTGTCTTGGGCAGTTAGAATGGGCCTAGTGCCCGAAAATATGCTCTCGAAAAGAGACTAGTAAAAAAATACGTGTCTCTTTTTTATCTTAAATAACAATATTCTGATGTAGCGTTTATGAATTTCCAAAAAGAGTGTTTTTATGAACCACTCTAGTGGGTAGGTTACGTAGGTTGGATAGCTACTGTGTGGCACACCGCTTTGGACCATTATGGTCCATAGTTTTGCAAGATAAAACTATGACCACATTATTCAGCTAATAACTTGAGCACCAGAAGCAATATTGAAGAACATCGTAGCCCTGAAACACCCCGGTCAGGTAGAAAGCCTGCGCCCAGGAGGCAAATCTGAAGTCTGCTAAGGGCAGTTCACTTGCAAAGGATCTGCTCTACTGTCACCTCTTTCATCCTGCATCTCCCTCATATTTTACCATTGGTCAGAGCCAGTTTAAAGGCGTGCTATGCATGAGTCAAATGTCCTGTTAGAACACCAACCAATAGCCTTCTTGAGATAATTATATCATACGCTATTCACATAATCTTGGATACCTTGCAGCTTTGAATTTTGGTCCACGCCTTCCGCGTCTGCCAGATCATAGGCAAGTCCAGCTCCCGCCTAATCGCTTGGAAGGAGATAGAGACTTGCTCTGTCGGCATAGTTTCCGACAAAGCGCCATCTTTGCAAGCTTGTCGGCCTCCTCGTTGCCCCGACGCCATTGTGCCCCGAACCCAGTACATATGTACGTCAATGCCCGTATGTAGTAATCCAGAGTTGTTCTGCGCTCCGCATCACTTCCAGAGAAAGTGCTGTGCGATAGTAATGCATTTAACTTGTTTATTCACCAGACCGATTCTAATCGTTTAGATAGCTCTGCTTATGATAAATATTTCCGCCTGGAAAAGGCAGACGATTGCCGCATCTACGCCTTTCTTCTTCTTCGACCCATCTGTGTGAATCGATGCGAATCGAAATAAAACTAATCTATGCAGTAGGAAATCGTCTAAAAATAAATCGATCCACGAAGAATGATTCATATATTTTGGCAAATAACGCCCTACTTAGGAAAATGGTTGAAATGTGCATGAGCTTTAAGAACAAAATCGCCCAAAACTAACGGTTATCCCCTTACTTTTTTGTACCAGACTCAAACTAAAATTTCTTTAAAATTATATAGATTTTCTAGGGCAAATCGCAGATCAGAGGTTCAAAGTACACTGCTCAAAAAAATTAAGGGAGGTTTGAAAAAGAGGAAAATAAAGCTAAATGAAGAGACTATCTGATTCATATGCCGGCCTAACTGAAACAATTTATTTTTTAAGCCCGTTAGCCAAAAAAACAATAAAAAATTTTCAAAATTATTGTTTCGCGCTATCTGTCAGGATTAAATGAGAACTGTAGCTCCTAAAAATTTTTAGTCAAGGGATCTTGAAAATGACTTTTATTTTATGTTTTTTTTTATTGCTCCCTTACCAAAACTGGTTAAATTTTCGTGGAACCCTACTTACAGCTCTTGAATCCGCATTTTTTTTTTCACGCCAGCATAGACCTCCGTCTAGCCTCCCGTGGACCCCTGGGGGTTCACCTGGACTACTTTGAGAGTCAGCGCCGTAGATCAATATGCATCAATTGTGTAAAGATCTAATGTCACTTCTGGAGTTTTTGGATTGATTCACTGATCGAATCGGAACTAAAGCATCGAATCAGAAGTGCTCGATTAATCGAAATTCGATTTAATCGATTTAAAAATGGTAATTCTATCTTGCTTACGCTGACATATTCCTCCCGGAATTACACACAACATCTGGCCGAAATGGAGGATGTGCGTAAATCTTTAACTGAAAGGGGAATTTCGTTTATACGTCATTTTCGCTATTCCTAAAATAATATATGGGTGCTTTTCTAATTATGAAGAATTTGATTTCACCGGAGATTTTCGACACTCGAATTGTGTCCCAAAAGTGGACAACCACTTAACTCTAATAACAATTGTTACAACAAGGCGTGTCAAATCAGCAACAAAAAACTGTTAAACCCAATTGTAAACATATTCAAATGAAAACAGGTCAACGAGTGGCATGCTGAGATTGTTATGTTGTGAAGTGAACATATGTAAGATGTAGGTATGCATGTGAGCAGGAGTTATACCAACTGAATATCTATGTATTGCCGAAGAGTCAATCAGTGTGAATGTTCGTTGACAAACTAATAACATTTGTAACGCCAACTGGGCAACAAAAACCAAATCTGGACCTGCATAAAACTGGTGAAAGGACAAACAACTGAACGAATGCGGTTGATGGCAAATTTCAGTAAACAAACAGGCAAGCAGCAGGTGCAAAGAGGTGTAGATATATACATTAGCAGTCTAATGGCCGAATAGCGCATACTATGTGGAGGCAGGCAGCCAGTATGCCTGTACTTTGCTGCTGTATGTGCTTCATTGTCCCTGGGGCGTCATCTCAACGCTCGGGTATCGAAGCCCAATTGCCGCCGCTTTGATTGCAATTAATTCGCTTGCAGAGTGATTTGCCATTTGAACTCATAGCATTCGCTGCCAAATTGGCCGAGCTACCAGCTAAGCAGTGGGCAAATACCTACACATTTATGCAAATGATTCTGTATGTAAGTATGTATGTAGATGTGTGTGTTGTTTTTCAAATGTTCGCTTTCATTTTCAGTGTTTGATTGGATTTTCAATTATTCATTATTATTGGCTGCAATTTAACACCAACGCCAACAGCAAATGCACAAACACAAATGCAAACATTGACGTTAATGACCAGAGCAACAACACCTCCAAATCGACATAGGTACGGTCGGTGTATACATACATACATAGACATAGATGAGTAAGCAGCTGTGTGTGTTGGCTCATTGCTACACTTACCGTACAATATTGCCAACATTTACATTAACATGTTGCACTTGACTGACAATAGTAGCAACAACAAACTCATACCACTAACAGCAGGTCAATTCGTTCGTTGTAATATACATTTGCTTCTACATATATAAACACACATACACACAAACACATGCGTTGGCTGTCTGTTAACACATTTGTTTACTTCTCGTTCAAATTGCACATTTGCATTGATTGCAATTTTGTACTGGTACTTGTTGAGATTGTTGTTCTTGTTATTAGTGTTTTGTTATTGCTATTTCCGTTGATGGCATATCCGGCAACAAATTTTCCAACTCATCAATTTCAATTGCACATTAAACGGAATTTTTAATGTTGATGTCTCTGGCGTTATTGGTTGTTTGTTGTACTAGTTGTTGTTGTTGTTGTTGTCATTGACTTTGATTATTGACTGGTCTGTAGGCAAGATGAAGCGTGGGTAAGTAACTGGTTTAATTTAAAATTCAATTGCTTTGGAATATGGCAAGAAGGTCTGGTGACAGGAAATGGCCACATAAGGCAACGAAATTCGCGTGGAAACGGAATGAAATTCGGAAAAAATGGGAATGGGACAAAATAAAATAATCAGGCAGGTTATGCAATTCACTTCCCATACAATTTGAATTCAAAGCGACTTTGGTCGAAATTGACTCGGAAGTGAATTGCAGAACCTGCCTGAATAACAAAATATTTGATTAACGAAATGGAGAACTATGCTAACGGAAAAAAAATCAAAGTGGCATATAGCACATTATTGGAATGAAATAGACCATTATAGAAATGGAGAGTGGAATAAAATTGAAAGGAACATATAGAAATGGAACGTAGAAACGGAAATGGAACATTATGTCAATGGAAAAAATGTGATGAGAGAAAACATTATGGCAATGGGAAAAATTTAAGTATAGGAAATTGAAATTACAACATTATAGGAATAGCATCATAAGAATATGTAACGTAATAGAAATGGAACAAAACGAACTAGGAAATGTAATAAAACGGGAATGGAACAAAACTGAAATAGAACCAAATCGAAATGAAATAAACGACGTTGAGAAACGGGAAATTGAACAATATAATTATGGAAAAAATTTAAATGGAACAAAATGGAAAAAAAACAATATGAAAATGTAGCAAAAGGAGTACAGAAAAAATGTAAATGCCACAAAAAGGAAAAGAAGGTATGTAAAATGTAAATATTTAGAACAATGTGAATACGTGTGGAAATAAATAGAACAATATGTAAATAGAACCGAAAGTAGAAACATGTAGATTCGAAGTAAAACGAAATTTAAAAGATTAAATAAAATTTAAATAATTTCAGTTCCCACAGGGTTTATACCTTCAGAAAGTGTTTTTCGGTGCTGACAGTGTATTATAAATAAATGAAAGTAGAAAGAAATATAAATGTATCAGCAACAAATGCAATGCGCATCCTAATTTCCTTCATTCCAACCGATAGGAGCGAACTCTACCGACGACTGGTTGCATTAACAGAAGCATAGCTTGAAGAGTAAAGCAGCTGCTTGTCGCTTCAAAGCTATACTGACCAATAGTAAAGGAAATAGGAGGAAGGGATAACGTGAAAACCCACATTAGGCGCGCGATGATCTTGCGGACTGGCGCATAGGATGCGTCCCAACTCGCCGCTGCGCGTCGGCGTAGAACTAAGTACTCAGTAGGGAAACATCCCTACTAGGGGCGTTTGCAAAGTGGTAGAGATTTTATTAAAAAATGCGAATTTGGTACCGGAGCTTTTTATACCCGAGCGCACTTGTGCACAAGGGTATATTAATTTTGTTCACATAACGGTTGTTTGTAACAGCCAAAACGAATCGAGATAGATATAGACAAATGTATACATAAATGATCAGGATGAAAAAAGAAATCGATTAAGCCATGTCTGTCTGTCCGTCCGTCTGTCCGTGTACACGATAACTCGAGCAAAAATTGAGGTATCTCAACGAAATTTGGTATGTAGGTTTCCCTTGATCCAAGGTAGGTTGGTATTGAAAATGGGCGAAATCGGACTTTAACCACGCCCAATTCCCATATAAGGGTAATTTCCAGAAATACGAAAACTGCGATATTTTAGTAACTACTGAAGATAATTCACTCAAAATTGATATTTACAATAATTGTTAGACGAAAAATAAGAATAAATTATAATATATATTATAAATTTTTGGAAAATGGACGTAGCCACGCCCACTTATGGTTACATGTGTATATCTTGGTAACCGCTGCATCAATTTCTTCCAAACTTGGCATAGCTGTTGGCCTTCGCATAACATACCAAATGGCCGAAAATTTTTAAAATCGCTCAATAACCACGCCTACTTCCCATATTACGGTAATTTTCAGAATTACGAAAACTGCGATATTTTAGTAACTACTGGAGATTATTCACTCAAAATTGATATTTATAATAAGTTTTAGACGAAAAATAAGAATATTATAAATTTTTGGAAAATGGGCGTAGCCACGCCCACTTATGGTTACATGTGTATATCTTGGTAACCGCTGCACCAATTTCTTCCAAACTTGGCACAGTTGTTGGCCTTGGTACAGCATAAAAAACCGCTAAAACTTTTTAAAATCGGACAATAACCACGCCCACATCCCATATAACGGTAATTTAGAGAAATACAAAATCTTCGATAAATCATTAAATATTGAAGCTAATTTATTCAAAATTGATGCTTGCAACAATTCTTTACCAAGAAATACGTTTATGGTAAAATTTTGGAAAATGGGCGTGGCACCGCCCACTTATGATCACATATAAGTATATCGGTAACCGTTCTACCAATTTGTACCAAACTCGGTATGGTTATTGTACTTGCCACGTGTAAGCAAAACGTTGAAAATTATTGAAATCGGACTAAAATAACGGCCGATTCTCATATAACGGTAAATTTAAGAAATGCTTGAAACTTCAATATTTCGAAATTGAAGGACGCTAATTACTCAAAATTGATACACCTCGGCTTACCATCTAGCGGAAGGTTTCGGAAGGGTGAAAAAACATATATTTAATACTTGCGCCGGGTATTTAATGTTCGGCTCCGCCCGAACTTAGACTTTCTTACTTGTTGTACTTTAGTTTATCAGCGTGTTAGTCGAGGTAATTCCATCTTCTTCAATGCAAATAGAAAACACAGAAGAGAATAAGAAAAAACAAAGTTGCTATTGCTTGCTATTAGAGTTGTGCGATTTTTTAAAGGTTATAGCTACCATAAACTTTCCCACAAGGAGGTGAATGGCTGCTCCTTTTCCTGTGAGCTTGACTATATTAAAACTACGCTCAAAAGGCTTTGCATTTGCTAACTATGTCAGAGTCTAACAGGGCAATTCTGGCAACTGTCTTTCAACTCACCACACTTGTAAGACATTTGTCGATTCTGGCAACTATCTTGAAAGCTCTTTACTGTCTTTTGAAAGATCTGCATAGCGTTATGCTATTGACCTTTCAGCAATAAGTTTTTAAAATATTAAATTAAGAGCCAAAAAATTGTAGATTTTTCTTTTTGCAATAATAAAAACTAACAAATAGAGAAAAATTATAATAAACTGAAAATAACGCAAATAAATATAAAATTATTTATAAAAACAAAAAAATGCATTTTTAAAACAATAAAATCAAAAAGTAAATT
>NW_023458567.1:16158885-16176502 GCF_013731165.1 Rhagoletis pomonella | reverse complement strand
TTTTTTTTAAAAAAAAAGTTATCAAGCTCTTAAAAAATCACCCGTTACTTACATACAGAATCATTTGCATAAATGTGTAGGCATTTGCCCACTGCTTAGGTAGTAGCTCGGCCAATTTGGCAGCGAATGCTATGAGTTCAAATAGCAAATCACTCTGCAAGCGAATGAATTGCAATCAAAGCGGCGGCAATTGGGCTTCGATACCCGAGTGTTGAGATGACGCCCCAGGGACATTGAAGGGCACACAGCAGCAAAGTACAGGCATACTGGCTGCCTATCTCCCCGTAGCATGCGCTATTCGGCCATTAGACTGCTAATGTATCTACGTATGTATCTATACCTCTTTGCACCTGCCGCTTGCCGGTTTGTTTACTGAAATTTGCCATCAACCGCATTGACTCAGTTGTTTGTCCTTTCACCAGTTTTATGCAGGTGCAGATTGGTTTGTTGCCCAGTTGGCGTTACAAATGTTATTAGTTTGTCAACACTCATTCGCACTGATTGACTCTTCGGCAATACATACATATGTATGTGCATGTGTCCTGCGTGCATATTGACTGACAGTCATAGATATTCAGTTGGTACAACTACCACCCACATCTACATATACCTGCATACCTACATACATATGTTCACTTCACAACATAACGATCTCAACATGCCACTCGTTGACCTGTTTTCATTTGAATATGTTTACAATTGGGTTTAACAGTTTTTCGTTGCTGATTTGACACGCCTTGTTGTAACAATTGTTATTCGAGTTAAGTGGTTGTCCACTTTTGGGACACAATTCGAGTGTCGAAAATTTCCGGTGAAATCAAATGCTTCATAATTGGAAAAGCACTCATATTATTTTAGGAATAGCGAAAATGACGTATAAACTAAATTCCCTTTTCAGTTGGAAACGTACGCACTTCTTCCACTTCAGTCAGATGTGGTCTGTACTTCCGGGAGGAATATGTCAGCGTAAGCAAGATAGAATCACCATTTTTAAATCGATTAAATCGAACCTCGATTAAACGAGCGCTTCTGATTCGATTTTTTGTCGATCTTTTAGTTTCGATTCGATCCATGAATCAATCCAAACACTCCAGAAGCGACATTAGATCTTTACTCAATTGATGCATATTGATCTACGGCGGTGATACTCAAGGTAGTCCAGGCGAACCCTCCGAGGTCCACGGTAGGCTCGACGGGAGGCTAGAAGGAGGTTTACGCTGACGTGAAAAAATATGGGGGTTCACGAGCTGTAAGTGGGCGGTCCACGAAAATTTATCCAGTTTTGGTAAGGGAGCAAAAATAAAAAATTAATTTTGGAGCTACAGATCCTGACAGATAGCGCGAAAAATTAATTTGGAAATTTTTTGTTTTTCTTTGTCCGTCAGGCCCACATATGTATCAGATAGCTCTTTTTGTGAATTTTGGTACAGTTAATCAAATTTATACCAAAATTCGTAAATTTACACCAAGTTATACACCAGTTTGCTACTTGAGTCATTAATGCAGCAGGAAGCACTCACTGAGCAATAATTTTATTTACGCGTTATTTGACAAAATATATGAATAATTCTTCGTCGATCAATTTATTTTTAGACAATTAGACTGCATCGGTAATTTTTATTTCGATTCGCATCGATTCGCACAGATGGATCGAAGAAGAAGAAAGGCGTCTGCCTTTTCCAGGCGGAAATATTTATCATAAGGATAGCTATCTAAATGATAAAGAATCGATCTAGTAAATAAATAAGCTAAATGCGTTACTATCGCACAGCACCTTCTCAGTAAGTGATGTGGAGTGCAGGACAGCTCTGAATTTGCTACATACGGGCACTGACGTATAACTGTACTGGGTTCCGGCGCACAATGGCGTCGGGGCAACGAGGAGGCCGACAAGCTTGCAAAGAAGGTGCATTGTTGTTATTGTTGTTGTTGTTGTTGTAGCGGCTACAACAACCCCGTCCAGGACGGTTGGTATCTCAGTCGTTGTCGTCGAGTTCCACTAACGGCAACCCTAGGAAGCGTGCAGCTTCTGTGGGGTTTGTCCACAGGGACAAGGCCGTTAGGGTTGTCGGGTTTTCCGGGCATGCGAAGAGATGTTTCGAGTCATGTGGGGTCTCTCCGCATGCCGGACACTCATTCGGCACATCGTCATTCAACCTACTCAGGTACGAGTTCAACCTGCTGTAGTAGCCGGAGCGAAGTTGTGCAAGTGTTGTGCGTGTCTCCTGAGGCAGATGGAGCTCCGTCTCGTCTATGTCCGGGGGTGGTATGCCTAGAACGGCATTCACAGGTCTAGAATCTACATAACTCGAGACTGAGTCCCTGTGAATGCCGTTCAGAGCCTGTCGGTAAGCTGTCGGGTCCAGAGGTTGCTTAATGAACCTCTGGACTTCGTCCGTCAGTTCATATAGATGCCTCCTGACGTGCCTAGGCGAGGGCTCCTCTGCAAGCAGCTGTCTGCTTGGGTGGCCACTTCTGTGGCTCCCGATCAGGAACTGCTTGCAGAGCATTATATTGTGCTCCTTTACAGGGAGCATTTGCGCCTCGCCGTGTAGGTGGTGTTCAGGCGACATCAGGAGTCATCCTGTCGCTGTCCTGAGTGCGGTGTTCTGTACAGTCTGTAGCTTCGTCCACTGCGTCCTACTAGTCCCTGGCGACCACACTGGCGCTACGTAGTTCAAAACCGGCCGGCCTATTGCCTTGTATGTTGCCAGCAACGTTTCTTTGTCTTTGCCCCAAGTACTGCCGGCTAGCGACTTGAGGACCTTGTTGCGGCTCTATACTTTATTGACAATAGCGGTTGAGTGCGCAGAGAAGGAGAGCAGGCTGTCGAATGTTACTCCGAGTATTTTGGGGTTATTCACCGTCGGAATTGGTGTGTCATCGACGTGAATCCCCAGCGGTAGCCTGACCTCCTTCGTTCAGGTTGTGAACAGGGTCGCGGAGGATTTCGTAGGGGAGAGGGCTAGACACTTTGCAGTGAAGAAACGAGAAAGTTCGGAGAGATACCCGTTTACTTTCGAACACAGGTCATCAATTCCATTCCCAGTCGCCATGATCGAGCAATCATCGGCATAAGAGACAATCGAGACTCCCTCTGGTGGTTGAGGGAGCTTTGAAATGTAAAAGTTAAACAGTAGCGGGGAAAGGACACCACCCTGAGGAACCCCCTGTTTTATTTTTCGCTGTTTACTCGTTTTGTCTCTAAACATTACCGACGAATGTCGACCACTCAGATAATTTGCCAACTTTTGAGCCTCTGTGGGAGAGAGCAGGCCTCTATATCTTCTAGTAGCGTGGAATGGCAGACCATGCCCACGACAGCCGGTTCTACGTACCGGAATGACTCGGGTTTCACCCGACCAAGGGCTGTTGTTTCGGCGATCTAGCCCCGTTTAGGTCGGCGAAGTATCTCAGAAGGGGCATTGTCGGAAACTATGCTGAAAGAGAAAGTTTCTATCTCCTTCCAAGCGATTGGGAGGGACCTGGACTTGCCCATGATTCGGCAGACGCAGAAGGCGTGTACCAAAACTCAAGGCTGCAAGCTATCCAAGATTAAGTGAAGGACGTATGATACAATTATCTCAATAAGGCTATTGGTTGGTGTTCTAACGGAACATTTTAGGATTACTAAAATAATTTGAGTTGTGTCGTTATTGCAGAGATTTTTAGTGAGCCCTTTAAAGATATTTTTATGAGTTTGTGCAGACTGTACAGTCGAATGTTTGAATTCAATTATGGAAACAAATACCAAAATTCTTTCTTAATCCAAATCATTCAATAGCTTAGATTTCCTGCTCTCAGATTCTTAATAAATTAATTAAAATTCCCCAAGCAACATTTTTATGCAGTCAAAAAGATGCTCAGTTTTTATTTTAGAAATTTAATATCTTTTACGAAAATACATTAACCGACAAAGAAAGAATTGGAATTTCTTGTAAGAACAAAAATCTGAGAAAACCAGTGAATAAACAGAGTGCCCAAACGCCATTAACAACACAACAACAGATAAACTAGGCTGCCCAGCACACTTTATAAAATTATAAGGAAAATAATAGGTTACTTACTAAATATGTACATACATATATGTATGGCCGCCAGCTCGCTTGAGGCGTATCAATATCGTGCGGTCTGACGGTCGATTACTTAGCATGCAGCGGCACAGTAGTTCGGTAGTCAACTGTAGCGCAATAAAAATCAACCAATAAAAATTGTCGCTTATCTTTATGGGTTTATCTAAGCTGCGCACACACACACATACACACTCCCATACATACTTGCACAAAAGCAGTAACACACATCCTTTAATATTCTAAGTCAATGCGTAAATGAAAAAAGCAAGTAGTAAGAAATGTGTCGTGTAAAAAAGAAAAATTTTAAATAAAATCAAGTATGTATGAACAATAAAAACTAGCGCGCGACAAACGCTTCGCACACTTTGTCTTTTTTTTTCAACGTTTATAATGTATATTTTATTGCTTTATAACCAGCATTGGCTAGTAGGAATATCGAATTCATGGGTATTCGAATTCTCAGAAGTTGGTCAATACGAAGAGCGCAAGATTTTGACTAAGCAACTGTTGACTTGTTTCGCTTTTGCTCTTCCGCTTGTTTTATGTAATTGACAAACCTTTATAAATGTAGATACTGTTTTGTTGTTATGCCTTGGCAATTCCACGCTATACACTGACCACACTAGCCTTCTTCTCCTTGCCGTTTTGAAATCGTCTTCTCTGTGCACCCGATCAGCGATGGCTATCGTCGGCGGCGGCTTGTGTTTAGCTTGCTTGGGTCGAGCCAATCAGCCGTTCGCATGCTGATGCTATGTACATATGTATGTTTAATTTAGGCTACACTTTTACTTTTTATTCCAAAACTGATTTGTTGTTTGGTAAATAAATTCTCAACTTTACTTTTATTTTCTTCTCTATGGTTTCTTTTAAATTCAAATTAAATCAAAGCGCAGCGTCTCATTTGATGAGCTCTGTCCATTTTGTCTCACTGACAGCTCGTCAGTTTGTCATTCGCTCGCTTATCGTTTTGTCGCAATCTTAATGGTTCCACTTTTTACACGCTTGTCGGCGCTTTTGGTACCTTTGGTCTGCTGCGGCTGTTTGGCGCTTTGATCTCTGCCATGTTCGCTTGACTCTCATTTCCTTTCCATACGCTTTTCTGCTTAATTCCAACAAACACCTCTTTCGCATTCAAAATATTGTATTTCATTTGTTGTATATTTTCGTTATTATTGATGTTGTTAATCGCAGACTTTGTTGGCTGCTTTAATTTAATGAAGACATGACTTTTTACAAGCTACTGTTTTGCGGCTTGTAAGTCTGCGACCGCGGATGCGATCGTAATAATTTTTTTTACTAAATTCGCTGAAAAATATTCTTGACTGTTTATATGTAATTGGCGATTTAAGAAAAGATAGCCAAGGATGGATAACTGCTCAGAGCTCTTCCTACTGATAGCTTACGGATCTCTAGTAAACTACCGGACTTCAAGGCGTGATACGTAAAATAGTAATGGACTCAGATCTAAGGATCACAACAGGCCAAAGCTTTTGAAACTCTTGTTTTTCTGTAGGGATCAGTCAGAAGTCGAGGCCCTTGTTCCAAAAAAAGCTCCTCCAAGACGTGTTCAATAACACTGATTCAGTCTGCAGCCCACCAATAATTCGCGGGGCATCTCAGCACATAATAATGTTCCGTGGAGTAATGAAACACACGAGTTCTTGGAGGACGCAGAAGAACTTAGAAATAGTCTCCACCCAGTAATAAACGAAGATCAAAAGTCGGTTGGTGCATGCATTGGAATCAAAGTCCCCTTAGTCTCGATGAAGAGCAGAGACAACCATAAGATCAGGTAAATTAACCGATAAGTCTGGCCTACCTAAGTCTGTGCACCTACCAGAATCGAGAGATCCGGCTACGTAAGCTTCAGGAGATCCACTGCCTGTCTCCGCTCCACCCTGGGCCAGAATAACCTCGCAGTAGCGCAAGCCCTGGTTCACTAAGCAACACAGTTTCCTGCGATATAACTATGGCCTGGTACCCAACAAGTCCAACTCGCTATTAATCCGATACAAAGCTAAGGTATTCTCAAACAAGCTTCGCGCGTACCGTAAGTGATCCCAAGGCTCTGATTGTTGCCTGGATGTCTGAGTAGATGTTAATATGCTAGGTGAATGTGAGCCAAATGAGGGAGAAGTGGCGACCGCACTACTTCACTCCACCGCGACAACCCCGTCGCAGATTATACGGTGTATGAGCCTTACAAGGTCACCTTTAACCCCAACTTCATTGGGTATCTGATTATTTCCCGCCGAAGTAGATGGTTAAAGTCCCTCGCTGTGCAGTTCTCATGTATGTATGAAGGCTTCCTCCATTGACCTCAAAAATGTGTACAAGGCGATCGGGACTGACCTACCCTTGATGTATGCGTGTTGAGCTCTCGACTGGTGATCGCGGAGCATCCCATCCTTGAACACCTACAGCCCCCGGCCCCCAAAATACGGCCCTGGGTCCTTGACAGCAATGATACAAGCATAGATATCCAATGAAGAATAAACACAATTGGCTCTTCGTACTAATATTAGGCATTTAGAATTTTAAGTCTTCTCCGAACCCGCCAAACTTATCTATCTTTTAAAACCATCATCCTGCGCCAATGTCTTTTAATAAATGGGTTCGGGCTTCATAGCCCGAAAGCTCGCGTTATAAAGATTAAATAACAACCAACGAAAACTTAACTAAAATCACAAATTTCGGACCTTATATGATTGGGCCAGTCACACTACAGAAAAAAAAACAACATATGCCGCAGTCTTGTAGGATTCCATATTAAGGAATAAGGCATTGAAGTTTCATTGCAAAAACTATATTTTATTCAACAAATTGCTGCCATTCACAGTGTAGACAATTTCATCAATGCTGCAAAATAAATTGGAATTTTCGTTATGGATCTCTGGATATCAAACTGTTGCTGCGTACATAGCTGGCGCATCAGCAATCACTCACAAATTGGCAGCACTTCAAACACACAAATGAAGTTAGTCTACGTCTAGGCGCACAACAGCATTGCTGCTGTGCATCTGTGTATGAAATTAAAATCACACCCAAGAGATGCAACGGCGGCTGTGAATAACAAAAAAAAAACTGCGCGGGTGCTCAGATAAAAACTGTTATTGTTACAAAACAGGCGCATTGTCGAAATTTGTAAAAAGAACATTACGAAGCTAAAAACGAGTACCATCGAAGCAGAGCGGTGCCCGTGGTTGTGCCAATGCCAATGTTCTGCTCCAGTTGTTTCTACAACCACGGTTTTATTGTCTTTTGTATGAGTGGTAGAGGGGAGTGTTGTGAATTAGTTGAAAGAAACCATCTATTTCACCTGCAATTTTTGTGCTATAAAAGAGCTTAGGGAATTGTGTCGAATTTTCGCAGCAAAGGAACTATGATGAATTCTTTGAGTATTTTTCGCTGGCATAATGAAATATTTTGATAAATAAAGGTGAAGAGAGTTAAATTAAAATTTATAAAATGAAACATAACAGTATTTTTGCATAAACATACATATATGTAGATACAAAAATATGATATTTTTTTTATATATTATTTACAAATGAGTAAACAAATTTTTTAAATGATAATAACTAAGAAAGCAACAAATTTCTAAATTTGCTGCTCATCGCTTAAATGGCAAAGTTCAAAGCTGGACTGATGCATCCACTCACAAATTTCTAACGGAACAGGCATGGTAGGAAATGAGTGGCTCCATCTTTATAGAACAGCGGCGGATTTACGAGTGGGGAGGGTTTCGGGTTCAAATAATATTTGCATATTATCTAAAATCTTCTTGATTTTTATACGAAAAAAAATACTTTTTTTTGCAACCTAAATTTTATAATGTAGTATAAATGTATGGGTCGTTGATACAAAATGATATGAGCACAGAAACGCGTTATAAAAATGCATATCGTCGTTTAAAGTGCAAAACCGCGTATCAACAAAATGCAAAAAAATCAACGCGATTTTCTAGCGTCATGAAACTTGCACTTAACCGTACTAAAATGTAATGAGCTATGAAACTGCATACTAAAATTTTTTTAAAATTTCTGAATAAAAGGTTTGAAACTTTTGGGGATTTTGGTAAAATTTGTTGAAATTTTATAATTTTTGTACAAAGTTTGAAATGTGCATTTATATGGTGCTTGTCATATAATGCGCTAGACTTTTACAAAAAAATATTAAACATCGAATAAACAAAAGAAATATAGCCAAAACTGTTAAAAATATAAAGTTTCTATTATTTCTACCACCACTGTAAATGATGAATGTGTATGGAAATCAAAACGTAAGCGTAGAAAATTGTCCAAAACCAACGGCATATTTTAGATCCTTCAGGCTGTTACTTTATTTATTATACCTAAATTGGAAATTAAAAAAAAAAATGTTTTTGTGCAACTTTTTTGAATTTTTCTAATTTTTATAAAGAAGTTCAAAATTTGGAGTCACATAGCGGTGGATTAAAATAAATTTAAAAAATAAATAAATAGCCATAAACCGGTTGACAGTATTATTTTCTCACCAGGCGTATATGTTAAAGTACCAGGAGTTCCTTTATTTTATGAATAAACTACTTAAAAGATAACTATTTAATACAGAAAAAAATACTTTTTATGGAGTTTTTTCTGTCCAAAAATTTATTCTATTTGATCTTAAAAAGTCTTCCTTTTCATAACCCTAAGCTATTCCAAAAATACTTTGGCAAACTATTTTTCCTACGCACCACTTTCTCTACGCGTCAAGCAATTAGGTGCTCACTAAGAAATGCTGCTACAAGAGTAAGTACTCGAGAAAATATTACAGGTTAAATGACCCTCCCGGGGGGTGTACATGCAAATTACCTGAGAATCTCTAACAACTTCATCAACACGCTATTTGTAACGCTCAATTTTGTAATTTTCGGTTATTTTTTCCAATGAAAAATGTTTCACTAGTTTTCACAATGCGAAATGTGGTTTTTACTTCATAAATATGTACGTGCACTAAAGTATATTTCACCTAAAGTGTATACATACATACACATGTATATATATTTCTGCATATGAATATATGTATGCATGTAAGTGCACCGCTGCTTTGTGACCTATACTCCCATTCCCGGCACCTTGTTAACATGAAGATTAATGTGCGCCAGACCCACTTGCAAAGAGGCTTTATGTGAAGTGCTCAGTCAATGGTTGGAAAGTCAAGTTGAGACAAGCCAAGCTTAAATTTTGCCCTTTAGCTGTAATTTTTTACATTTCCTACTTTTTCGCGAATGTTTTGGGAGTAAAATAAGTAAATAAAAATAGTGCCTACTTTTCCATGAAGAAGAGCAGCAAACGTACATATGTACAAATATAGGCTGCATTTTAACGGTACTGCATATTTTACAAATGCGCTATGGTTAGGCGTGGAACCACATTTTGCGAACATATTTAACATCTTTTAGGAAATTTGCTTACCGGCTTCTAATGGCTCCGCAATTTCATTCATAAAAGTATTTAATTTTAGCAATAATTTAACTAAACTGAGGGGAACTATATTATCCATTTGTAAATGCTTTGCCCCTCGACTCATTTTGAAAACTTTTTAAAAAACTTTAGCACTACCAAAATTCTTATTAAATACACAATTCGGCGACTGAAAATCTCCAAACTGAGAAGTATGTGTCGTATTGTTCATCATCAAGCACCACACGGAACTGTCAACAATAGGAGCCTATTTAATGTGATTAGATTAGAAGTCAGTTGCAGTGTTTTTAGTAATTATTTGTCGAAAACTCATAACATCTGATATTCAATTTTGGCCTTTTACTTTCATGGTCTGTAGCGAAACGCCCTAGGTAAAACGATAAGGCGACAAATTCAAACCGCTCTCAACCAGTTCTTCATTCTCCGAGGGGGATTTAGCCTGGCAAGTTGGGAAGACTTTGCTTCAAGTTGTTCGGCTTTACCATCCTTCAGATGATATTTTTCGAAAAACAAGGTAAGATGAAAGAAGAATTCACAACCAATGAGCCTCATTCTGTAGCAAGTTCAACGTTATTCACGGGCGAAACGGATATTCTTATAAGTCCTGCTGGCTACCAGGCTCGCTCACATCTTTCAGATACTTGTCTAGGATGGTTTTCATAAATATTTTGGATTCAAACTAAAATCTCTTCTTATCCAAGGCTTTTATGAGTGTTCCCGCCTAGTGGGAAATTTTCTGTCACGAAATTTTCTTTCTTTTCTTGCTTAACACCTGCTCCTTGCCCTGTGGCTGCATGCAACTGTTGCCATCAACGCTAAGATATTTTCTAGCCTAGCAGTTATGCTTATTTTCTGGATCTCTAGCACATTCTTTTTTTTAAGGACTTAATTCATTCCAAAACACAGCAAGTAGACACTCAAGTTGTGTGCTCGGAAGGTAGTTGATGAAGGAGTGCAATCCCGTCCACAAGCTGCGAAACTTCAAGAGTGTAAGGGGTACTTAGATTTGCCAAATATTGGATAAGACATGATTTTTTCGAATCGTTATTGAGGTGTAATTAATTTATTTACACATATCGATGGTGCTCTGCAATAACGACACATTCAAAATCCAAAAAATAAAATGCCCTAACACTGTTAAATAGCTCGTGCCCCTAATTTTTTTCTAATCAATATATTATTCTTATTACTAACTCTAGTAATCTTTACTACTTACCTTAGTAAGGACTAGATATAGCTTGGACAATGATTAGAGGCATGAGCCACTTAACAATAGTATGGGATTTTATTTTTTTTTTAATTTTGAATTGCATCGTTATTGCAGAGGACCATCGATATATGTAGTAATTTTATAGTAATTGTTTTGTCGATATTCATTTTTTTTCCAGCATTCAATAAAATTAAATGTTTTTGCTGGAAACATTTCCTGTCTTTTCCTCTTTCTATCTTTTGTATCTGAGTCTAATTTTGCTGTAGACAATGCTTTCCGGTTTACCTAACTGCATGCCTTGCATGCTGATCATGCTTCATTCTTGACGGCTGTAGTTCACTCATATCTACATACATAGCTAACACACAATTCATTAATTTAACAATACTTAGCATCAACACCACATCATCATTAATATTATTCCTACTTGCCAACAACTTGCAGTCAACTGAGATTGCCTGTGGTAATATTTACATTTTCATTGCCATGAGCAGTGGTTTAAAGGTGATGGTATTTAGTCGAAGAATAGGTTTGAAAAGTAGTTGGTACAGTTTGTATAGTTATTGGAAATAGTGCAGAGATGCCGACAGATGGTATTGCAGCTAAACTGTTTGGTGAAGTAGAAAATATTACGATTCTAATCTGGACTGTATGGTAACTTGTGTGTCACATTTAATTAGGTATTTGCTTTTGCATTCCATACCCATTTACCTACTCGGTATTTGTAACACTTTTTAACGAACTTGGAGGTGATCATCTTATTGGATAAATGTAACCACAAGCGAGCCCTTCAAAGAATTTTCAAAGTTTAATCTGACGCATATCGAGAATAGTAGCACTTAGGTATGGGTCATATCCCCATTGCCATTAAATATTTATTGCCGGTTCCATAAGCACCGACAACTGTTCAAGCCTCCATTGCTCTTCTGTATACCAATGTACATACACACATATGAAGATAGATCTCTGGCATCTCGATGAGGTTATCTATTCTAATGTGAGAATTTCAGTTTGTATGGGAGGTGCCACGCCTTCCTGATAAATTATTTTTCTTCTGCTATCATCCTTGGAGGGTCTAGAGTCGATGTCCATAATTTCAAAAATATCGGTACAGCTGTTCTCGAGCTTTCGAAAATATACACATATGTACATATGGGTGTTTCCATGAAAATGTCAACCAGGACTGAAAAAATAAAAACAACTGAAAAGGGTTTTTAAGACGAATTAATAAGAGAAAAATACTCGAATGCTTATATTATAGAAGTATTTCAGCTTATAGGAATTTTAAAACTCAAAAATGGAAGAGTAAAACTGAATGTCTCTTCGACTCAATTTTCTCTAATGAAATGAACTATTTTCTCTTTTCTATTAACTAAATTAAGAGATTTGAAACATTACAATTACATCTTAAAATGAAATTTACAATAACAACTTACTATAAAAATTAGAAAAAGGAGAAATTAGAGCTCGAATAACGGTAATTTTTTGATTTGCTTCTGATAGTATTCTAATGTCGCGTACGTTATGCAAAAACATTGTATGTCTATGTCATTTGTATATTGGCAGTCGCAGGTAATGCAGATTACAATTCTTAAGGGAGAATTCTTCCAGCTAAAGATATACAGTAAAATTTTCTTTCCAACCGAAGTAAAAAAAAAATTTATTACCCTTGAAAGTTTGTCGCATACGTTATTGTAGGTACGAAAAATTCAATCAAATACATCAAAACCAATGTTAATTGCAAATTTTCTATTTAAATTATTTAGAATAGTTGTAAAATAATGAAATGGTGGCGAGAAGAGTTCTCAATAAATACATTTTATTACTTATGAGAAAAATTGTCGCGTACGTTATGTCGCGTACGTTATTGTTTTTTTTTTAATATAAAACTAGCCAGATATAATTTCTCTTAAAATATGAAAGGATTGTAAAGGTACATTATTTAGCTTAGTTTAGGCATTTTTAAAGGAAAGGACAACTCCCATGATTCGCAGACTTTCGTATATATGCGTGTTTCCATGAAAATGTAAACCGAAAATGCAAGCAAATGAATTCAAACGGCTTTATAACTTAAAATTTCGTATTCCGATGGCGGAAAAAGGTTTTGGAAACGCGAAACGGTGGAGAGAAGAACTGAAAAATTTTAATTTAGTATGTGTTACTAGTAAAAATATTGTATGGAGGAAAAATCTGTCGCGTACGTTATTATAATTTTTTGTAATAAAACCTAACCAGAGATAATTTCTATTAAAAAATGGAAGGATTGTAAAGGTACATTATTTAGCTTAGTTTAGGAATTTTTAAAGAACAGAAAAACTCTCATGATTCGCAGACTTTCGCATATATGTATATGTGCCTTAAAACCACTTCTTTTTTTGTCGCGTACGTTATCACCTGGTTTTGAAGGGATATTTTCCACACCAAAGTTTCGAGGCTGCTTATTTTTTTCTCAAACATAGTACCCTTTGGTTGCAACATAACTGTAATCTTTTTTTTTCAGTAACTTCTATTTTTGATAGATTTACGTCACTCTATAAGCGTACGAATGTCGCGTACGGCTGTATGGAAACACCCATATACTAGTATTGATAAAAAATTAAATACATTGTTTTATTAAATGTATCCTATGGAGAAATGTTTATGAATAATTTTGTAAATATTTGGTATTTTAAATTAATTTCAAGTATTTTCCAAAAAAGTGGAAGCATTCAAATTATCAATTTATCCATCACAAAAGCTCAGGTCGCAATTTTTGTATAAAATGAATTATACACAGCAAAAACGTTTTGAAGTTGACCCATTTACAAAAAAATAGAAAAAAATATTTTAGTCAGAGCCACATCAGTTTAAGACTTTACACGGAAAAAAAGAAGAAGAAAGATATATTAAGTTCAATTTCTAATTTTTCCGTTTAAAGTTGTTTAATGTAACTGTTAAAAATAAATCTGTTAAAAAATTAAATTCTGCAGTTTAGACTCGCTATATTTTAATTGCAAATTTATTTTGTCGAAAATAAAAAATATTACTAAAATTTAAAGGAGTAAATTTTAAAATAATGTAAAATCATTTTTCTTATTATACAAATCAAAAGTATGGCCTTTTATCAACTGAAAAAAATAATGCTATTTTCTTGCAATTTTCAAAATAATCTGTTTTTACTAAGGGTATACAAAACCATATAATACCTTCTTCTTTTATCAGGGTAAATAGTATACAAACAACTAAAATTTACTATTATAAATATTTATGTTACTGAAATGTGAAAAGGGAAAGAAAAATACAAAAAGTGAACTAAAGAAGTATTTACGAGATTTTTCTGAACTTCTGAAATTCAATATGAAGGAAATGTTCCACAACCAAGTGATAATAACAATCGATTTCTTTTTTCACCAAGAATCAAATTTGAAAATGAATTTTTATGCTAAATTAAAAAATATAAAAATTATTTTTGATTTTTATTTTGTAAATCTAAAATAACATTTATATATGATTTTTATCTTATTACTGCAATATATTCTGATTTTTATTTTATAAATCCAAAATAACAATTATTTTTGATTTTTATCTAAATAATCTGTAAATAACAGTAATTTTTTATTGTTATATTATATGTCTTAGACAATAGTTATTGAAGGCTTTAACTTATAAAAGTCAGCAATAAATGACACTCACCGACAGTTATTGTTTAAGTCATACGTATAAAAATCATTATCATTTTTCGCAGTTAAGAACGTCCTGGAGAATTAAAGTTCATTACGACATATACAAATGACTTTTATGATTTTAAAAATAAAAGTCACTGACTGATAAATAAAAGTCTTCAATAACTGTTATCTAAGATATATAATTTAAAAAGCAGAAATAACTGTTATTTGCAGCTTATTTAGATAAAAATCAAAAATAATTGTTATTTTGGATTTATAAAATATAAATCAGAAATAATTGTTATTTAAGCAGTAATTCAAAAAAGTCAAAATATTTTTGTTAACGATCGATTTTTTGAATAAAAGTTGTAAGTGTTACGGTCCGTGCTTTATACCATTATCAGGTTTTTTTTATTTCTTGCTAAATATGGCAAACTTTTTCTTTCGTCTGACACTCGTATTGTTATACTGTATTTCAGCTATCCACATAATTGCCTTAATTAAAGAACATTTAGTTATTTTAACAGGTGGAAACCCTTTTACGTGTAGTTTAGAAGTGAAGCCTTTTCAAAAACAATCCCGATTGATAGCCGTATTGTAATATCTAATTTAATTTAGTAAATAATTTTAATAATTTTTTTTAACAGGTGGCAACCCTTCCAAAAAAATATAACTTCATTGCACATCTACAGACCAATCCCTGAAATATGACATGTGAATATATGCACATTAGGGTGGTCCAAAGACAGTAAAGTCGGAATTGTTATGCTCTCACCCCTAGGATTTTTCAAAATGGAAAAAAAGTTTTCAAACGTTTTTTTGTTCGGAAATCAAAAAATATTTAGAGGTCGCTCAAAGTTTTCCATGCATTTTTATATTGGAAAAATAAAATTTTTCGTAGAAATGGTAAAGAATTTTTCAAAATCCATATTTTTCGATCGGAAAACTCTGGTTCTTTTCAGGAGAATTTCTATAATAATACCCCAGTTTTTTATTTAAGCATTTTTTAATACTAACGATATTTTACGGGTGCGTAATTGCATTTTTCGGGGTTTTGTGGGTTTTTGGTGGACCTACAAATTATAGTTGCGATAAAAAAAAATGGTTAATAAACAATTGGGTATTATAATTGGGAATTCTACAACAATCCTAGGCACAAAAATCCGACTTTACTTTTTCACATGCATTTTTGGACCACCCTAATGTGCATACCTATGTAAATTGCATTTTTGACTTCAGCATCCTCAAATTCACTAGGAAATAAATTTAAATCCGTCGATTATTGTATTTCTGTCCACATTTTATATGGAGCCAGAGTACTGTGCGTCGGCTTCATCGAAATGCTCCTCAACCGCGTTGGCGGTCCGTAATGTTATCTTATTGGCTACTCGGATGCTAAAGCTCAGCAAAAAATTGGCCTTTTTCAGAGACCCAATGCTCTCTTCGTTGCCGAGTAGCAGCAAGGACAATATTTTTCTCTCATGAGTCCCCAGCCTACAGTATTAACCCGAAGTATTGTCATTGTGTGCAAGAAGACACTTGAGCAGTGTTCCGCCGTAAATACCTGTATAGGAGTGCGGTTTCTCGATATTTTCCTCGGAAGGTGCTTCTCCAAAAAAAAGTTGGACAGTTTGTTATCACATGTATCTATCTTATATTCGCGCATTTATTCCACATAGTCGAAAAACAATGTAATTTCTCCAGCTCTTCCTATGTAAAACACTACCAAAGTGTTTGTTTGAAATTTTTGTAGTGAATATTTGTTTAATAATCATTTTTTCTTTGCTATGTATAATCCTCTTTCATTATTTTTTACTTGCTCTTATTGGATTAATTTCTCTTATTTATACGCCAAATCGATTAAAAATCATTATAACCTGCCACAACAACGTCAGTTCAACAAATTTTCCACATTTCAAACATTTTGACAGGCATCATTGCAAGATATGTCGAGCAAAAAGTCAAAAGTGAATCAAAAAAGTGGTGCAAAACGCATAGTCAAGACAACGAAAATATTGGCCAGTATAGTAATCAATAACCCAGCAAAAGTGGCCAGCATTTGAAGGCAACTTCTCACGCTTACCAACATGCCGATCACTAGTTTGCCTCCTGCGCCTTTTTTCAACTCTTACGAATTTAATTTGGTATTTTGATTGCTTTCTTGCACACATACCTCAGTTACACAGCAGGTAGTCGAAGTCGAAGGCTTGCAAATACTTCTGTCTTCTTTTTTTTTTTTGTTTATGCATTCGCCAAATGTCAATCAACGCATGAGAAGCGCACTAATAATTAGCAAATCACTAAATAAATGCTGGTTGTCAGACAGCTAGCCAGCTAGCCAGAGCTACGCAGACTGGCTGTCTGGCTGATGCGCGCACAAAAGCAAAAAAAAAAACAGAGTAACAAAAATCATAACCTGCTAACGACAGGCAAAATAAAATCACATTTGTTGCTTAACTGTTGCTTTCACAGTGCAACTACTGTACTCAATGCCGAAGTTTGTAGCAAGTTCGCTACTCAAGTCTTTCGTTTACGCGCAAGTTGAAGTGTGAGAATGCGTTGCATTGGAATTTCATTTTGTATTAGACTTTAATGCGTTTGACCTTACTTACCTTCATAAGCCTAAAATGCTTATTTTTACGCAACTTTGGACACTTTTATAAAGTAAAAGAACACTCAAGCACTTACAGCAAAACTTTCTTTGCCTAAGTATATAAAAGTATTTTTTTTCTGAGATTTTCACTTTATTTTTCAATCATTAAATGCTGTCTTCAGCTGTCAGTTGGCCTGTGGATTTGCATTTGCATTTAATTCGTCTGCAGCTGACAGCTAACTAAATAACTGACTATATGCAGTCATGCATACGCTTCCCATCCATTTCATCCATAACTCCAATGCTTCCTCATCGTCTGTTGCTTGCATCATGTCACTTCTCTTATGGCACTTTTTTCGCGGTCGTGTAGTAAGCCGAAGCTTTGTGCAGTTCTATGTGAAATTGATCAATTTCAACGGTTTCATCGTTGAGTTTAGCATTTAATGTAAACTGTCTATCATAGTGACATGGCAGTGTGGAAGTCAAAGATGATTAAAAGCATACTAGGTTGCATAATATGGAGAAATAGATGGAGAAAGGAGAGAAGAAAGTCATTAGGGATCTATGAAAAAGGCAGTATTGAATGCATTAACAAATAAATAAAAATTCCTAAGTTGAGTTGGAATGCCTAGAGAGAGAGAGAGAGAGAG
>NW_023458567.1:16157144-16158785 GCF_013731165.1 Rhagoletis pomonella | reverse complement strand
AATTTACTTTTTGATTTTATTGTTTTAAAAATGCATTTTTTTGTTTTAAGAAATATTTTTATATTTATTTGCGTTATTTTCAGTTTATTATAATTTTTCTCTATTTATTAGTTTTTATTATTGTAAAAAGAAAAATTTACAATTTTTTGGCTCTTAATTTAATATTTTAAAAACTTATTGCTGAAAGGTCAATAGCATAACGCTATGCAGATCTTTCAATTAGTCTTTCAAAAGACAGTAAAGAGCTTTCAAGATAGTTGTAAGAATCGACAAATGTGATGAGTTGAAAGACAGTTGCCAGAATTGCCCTGTTAGACTCAGACAGAGTTAGCAAATGCAAAGCCTTTTGAGCGTAGTTTTAATATAGTCAAGCTCACAGGAAAAGGAGCAGCCATTCACCTCCTTGTCGGAAAGTTTATGGTAGCTATAACAATGGTCACCTTTAAAAAATCGCACAACTCTAATAGCAAGCAATAGCAGCTTTGTTTTTTCTTATTCTCTTTTGTGTTTTCTATTTGCATTGAAGAAGATGGAATTACCTCGACTAACACGCTGATAAACTAAAGTACAAAAAGCTCCGGTACCAAATTCGCATTTTTTAATAAAATCTCTACCAATTTGCAAACGCCCCTAGTAGGGATGTTTCCCTACTGAGTACTTAGTTCTACGCCGACGCGCAGCGGCGAGTTGGGCCGCATCCTATGCGCCAGTCCGCGAGATCATCGCGCGCCTAATGTGGGTTTTCACGTTATCCCTTACTCCTATTTCCTTTACTATTGGTCAGTATAGCTTTGAAGCGACAAGCAAGCAGCTGCTTTAATCTTCAAGCTATGCTTCTATTAATGCAACCAGTCGTCGGTAGAGTTCGCTCCTATCGGTTGGAATGAAGGAAATTAGGATGCCATTGCATTTTTTGCTGATACATTTATATTTCTTTCTACTTTCATTTATTTCTAATCCACTGTCAGCATCGAAACACACTTTCTGGTGGTATAAACCCTGTGGGAACTGAAATTATTTAAATTTTATTTAATCTTTTAAATTTCGTTTTACTTCGAGTCTACATGTTTCTACTTTCGGTTCTATTTACATATTGTTCTATTTATTTCCACACGTATTCACATTGTTCTAAATATTTACATTTTACATACCTTCTTTTCCCTTTTGTGGCATTTACATTTTTTTCTGTACTCCTTTTGCTACATTTTCATATTGTTTTTTTTTTCCATTTTGTTCCATATAAATTTTTTCCATAATTATATTGTCCAATTTCCCGTTTCCCGTGGTTCTATTTCAGTTTTGTTCCATTCCAGTTTTATTACATTTCCTAGTTACTCTATTTTCGTTTTGTTCCATTTCTATTTCGTTACATATTCTTGTAATGCCATTCCCGTAATGTTGTAATTCCAATTTTCTATACTTAAATTTTTCCCATTGCCATAATGTTTTCTCTCATCACATTTTTTCCATTGACATAATGTTCCATTTCCGTTTCTACGTTCCATTTCTATATGTTCCTTTCAATTTTATTCCACGCTCCATTTCTATTATGGTCTATTTCATTCCATTAATGTGCTATATGCCACTTTGATTTTTTTCCGTTAGCATAGTTCTCCATTTCGTTAATCAAATATTTTCTTA
>NW_023458567.1:16151605-16157044 GCF_013731165.1 Rhagoletis pomonella | reverse complement strand
GTGTATCAATATCTTATTGGTATATCTAATTTACCGTTTCGTAAAGGTGTAAGATAATTTCACTTTGCAAACTGCTTTCGAAATAAAAAAGCTTTTTTCAACCTGCTTCGTTTAACATCCATATTTTTAAACTAAAGCCCTCTTAAACATTTTTGTTTGACTTTACATAATTTTTTAATATTTAAGTTTATTTATTGATAGCATTTGATTTGAATTTTTAGCAGGTGACAACCTTCTTTAACAATATTTTCGAAAAAAAGCTTTCTAATACACATTTATTTTGACATCCGTATTGTAATACATACTTTATTTAACTTGTGATAATATGGTATTTGACTATCTAACAGTTGGCAACCCTTTTCAAAATAAAGCCTTCTTAAAGCTCATTAATTCAACTTATTTATAAAATTGAAATTAAATTTTAAAATATGGGACAATCCTGTTAATATTTTCGCCATAAAGCTTTCTTAAATCTTGTTCCTTTGGCGTCCATGTTGCAAAATTCGATGAACTCATAGTTTAATGGAGAATTTAGCTTTTTCAGCAGGTGGCATCCCTTTTCAAAAAATATGCTATACCTTATTACAGGTCATAAGCTATCTGCATGCTAAATTTATTCAAAGAAAGACCAACAAGCATACTTAAACACACTCACGAACTTTCACATTTATAATATTAGTACAATCTCATTTCATTTGACAATTATGTTCCTAAACTTGTGGCAAATGGATACAACTTTCATAAAACTTCTCTAGTTTGATACCCACATTAGAATATTTGTTATTTGTTAATTAAATTAATTTCGAATATTTGAACAAGAGGCAGAACCCAAATATTAAAAACTAAATTAAAAAAAAGTTATTTTTAAGCAAAAAACAAAACCGACTACAATTCTCATATAAAAATTTAAGATTATCGTTAATCTCTTCATGATCCGATGATCACATTTAAACCAAATTAATATGGGACCACCTGTGAGGTAACACTTCTCCTTTGAAAAAATTATAGAAATCGTTTAACGAGATTCAAAGTTATGCGGTAACATACATAAAAAATAATATAATATAAAAAATAATAAAATAATATAAAAAATAAAATAAAATTGATAACCTTTCTCTTGTGAAGTTAAAAAATGGTTTAGAAATAAATCGCTTTTAGCCCTTTTCGTTTGATGCCCACATTGCTCTGATACTTTATTTAACTTATTAATTAATCGATTTTAACTTTCTAATAACACCACTTGGTATGAATTCGCCTTGTCCAATCTCTTGTCTAGCCACAGAGAGATATTTTTCGTGGCATGCGAAAAAATTTCCAAAGACCTGGACCATTGCGAATGGTAGGTAAATTTAACTTCAAAAACTTTATAATATAAAATTAAGTATTTAACTAGGGAACATGCATGGTCCCATTTCAGACACGTCAAGTCTTGAAAGCAATTTTTTCGCATTCTCTTTTGTGTTTTCTATTTGCTTCCACACGCGTCAACTTTAATTGAATTCAAGTCCTTGGGTCTTAAATGGGAAGCAACGAAAAGATCAAAAGAGACAAGAAAACTTGAAACGAATTGACGGTACGGAGGTATCTGTACTCTTCCCCTCTCTTCCCACCTCCTTCGCCAACGAACGAGCATACTTGAAAGCACGACTTGACGTGTCTGAAAGGGGACATAGTTTAAACGCCTAAAATTGAGATGCAAAAGGAATCCCTCATTTTAGTTTGATCCAAGTAGGAAAATAACCTCAAACTACCCAAGCGACTAATGTGGCAAACAATTTTTCGGATATAACTTTTCTTCCCAAATCTTTTTCCAGAGTAGGATATCCAATTCAGTTTCAAATCGGGTTCCCTGCATGCCAGGAAGTAATTTCCAGAACAGTCGCTTCATAATATTACGAAATTTTAAAGGATTATAGGGAAATACATGGAAGAGATAGTTATATGTATACCTTTTTCCGATAGGTGGACCAGGGAATGATCCATTCGAAAAAATCGTTTTTACAGTCCGAATAAGTACCCGTACTATTATAGATATAAAAAAAGATATCAAACTACCAAGAACGCGAAAGTTACCTCTACTATTCGCTAAGGGTTTCCAATGTAGTGCGAGGAAGCAATAACCCAAAAAGACTTTTAAGGCGCACAGAAGCACGCCGGGTGTCTACTAGTTCGTAATACTGTCCGAAACGCTTGACCACTCCACAAATATACATATACATACTCAATATCAGCAACTAGCAAATGTTGTAAGTCTCACGCGTCATTTCACTGAAAATGAAAACCAAAATGAGGCAAAAAAGAGTGCGTCGAACCAGAGCTAATGAAATTTTATCATTAGTCAAGGAAGGGATGAGTGGATAGATATTGGTTGAGTGCTATCAGCGGGGGTTTGTGCAAATAGGATTAGCAGAGGACGACGTAAGTTCATTAGAACAATAACAACAAATGTGCTGGCAGTGATGTGTGTAAATAAAAATCGTGTCTTTGCTGCAAGAGTGGCATAATCCAAAAAATTAATTTTTTCGAGTTAAGTATGCAGAAATGACCGGCACCACCTCGTCTGATATGTTGTGTAAAAATTGGATAGCTGCAATCGATTAACAGTAGCTCATTAGAAGAAAATACTGTGGCTTAATTTTTACTAGGGAAGCGTATGTACATAAACTGTAAACTTTAAAGCCGTTTTACGCGAGTTTTTGATTTTCTGGTTTATGATATTCTTGCAGCAAAGGTAGGATAAGGTTTGTATATTTTCAATAGCACTTCTTTGCGACTTCTCGCACACTTTTCTCATATTGTGGTCAAGCAAAAATCAATGATTATGAGGCAATGTCAAATAAAAGCAGGCTTCACACATATGTATATGTATACAAAAACAATTCCGTTCAGTCAATGACAACGCACATTGACAACAGTTGATGACAACAACGGCAATGTGGCAAAAAATAGTTCGATGATTAAGAATATTAATACTCATGTAGCACATACATACACACAAACACAGCTGCTGGCAGCAAACAAAGTGGGTAGAAAGGATAATGAACTGTCATAAATGTGTAGAAAGGCACAAGTGCTTCTGTTGCATATATGTATGTACATAAGTATTAATTGTCTTATACATTCGTAAATACATTTGGTACGGCTTTGTCTTATGCGAGGATGCTAAGAATTATATCAAGTGTAGTCATAAGTACGTTGAAATCATTAAATACATTTGGGCGCGCACATATTTAGCTATGTATGAAGAGATAGATTTCTTGGTAATATTATGCGTATTAGTTATGGTTTCGTTTGAAATTAATATTCATCGACCATGTGGGTCAATATGAAAATTGGCAGATGTTTCGTCTAGAAAACGCAACGATTTAATTTGGCTAAGCTTATCTACTATCTTTGCGCTTTTATGTGTGCATAAAGCTTTGTAATAAATTGTATAAAAATCGAGCATCAATATAGCATTTTCACCTGCTCGCCAAAAAGTTTGTTCGATACCAACACGAACATATGAACAGTTTCATAATTGATATCCAACAACTTAGCCAACTTAAGTGAAGTTATTGCAATTTGAATGTGCAATTTTGTATATTCACCATTAACATTTATTGCATTATGCTGTTCGACAAGCCATAGACGCAAGCATAGACATTATTAATAGTGTGTGGTTCGTAGACAACGTAAAGATTGTGTTAGCGATTTGTTTCAGCAACATGTTGCTGTTAAGCCACTTCGACGGAGAGAAGCAAGCGCTCTGTATGGGCTATATAGCTGCGGAGATGTGTCCATTTTTGATGTTGCTACCCTGCAGAAAAAAATTATCATTTGAAAAAAATAACCAACTTATAGTTAGCTTTTTTGCAAGGTTTCGGTTAATAACTAACTTTTAATTAGCTATGACAAAACTAACTTTAAGTGAGTTGTAAAGTCGTGCAGGAGTCATGCAGACGCAGTCGGGAGTTTGTTTTCTTTACAAGCTTCTATTTAAAAATCCTCATACAAAAATTGCTTTGCATTTTTTTCTGCACTTCACAAATACTTTTTCGAATTCAAGACAAACAAAATGTAGCTCGAAATTTTATATTATCATTTTGATGTCATGTCTGATGGAATTCGGATATAGGACTACCTACTGCAGAATATTTAAACAAATAAAGAAATATACAATGATGAATGTAAATTAAATAAATAAAAATGTAAAAAAATAATAATTAAATTAACGAAATCTTTTTATTGATATTTTATGTCAAAAAGTAGTTAGCTACAAGTTAACTGACATCTAATGCAGAGGAAACCAGTTCTTACTTTTTTCCGATCATCACCCTTCAACAGTAGTTAGTTACGGTCGAAGGAAATAAGTAACAAAAAGGTGCCACTAGTTGACTGCTAGGTAGTTAAAAGTTTGCTATAAACTAGCCCCGTTTCCTGCAGGGTATGTACATACTTGTCGGTATTTATATATAGACAAGTATGTGTGTTTATTTAAGTGTTGGTTGATTCTTCTAAAAACAAAAGAAGGCGTGGACACAGTAAAGTACAGCAAATGTCCAGTCATTGCCAAAAGTAAATCAAATTTGCAGAAAGGCTTAGTATTTAATCGGTTATTGCAGAAATCTAAAAGAAAGTGAAGCTTACTACGAAAAGCGTACGGGTTCCCCAATACTTCCTTGACTTATAGCTAGAACCTCAGCCGGTGTCCACTAACGCGATTTGTGTGCCTTGCAGTTATTTGATGACATTTTTTTGGTAGATATTATTTTTTTTAAGAAAAGGATTACCACCTTATGGCGGGCGGTAATTATAATAAGACTTGAATGACAGCAAGACGGCTAACAGACCCGAACAAACCGTTCCGGACTTTCAAAATAGTTACAGTGTATCATTTGATCCAAACCCCGGATTATGGAGTCATGCAGCACTGAGAAAAACTACAAAGTTCATAGCCCCAAACAAACTTGAAAATGTATAAATGAGCCGTTTATTTTGAAAGTGGCATAAGTCCCAACACTGCTCTTGTGCTTAAATGACCGGTTACTTGCATTTGAATGCAATGCAAACATTGTATTAACCTGAAACGGCTGGCAACTGTAGCCAGAGTGGGTGGCAACAACTTTGTCAGAAGCAACTGGGATGGAAAGAAGGAGTACAAGATAGCACTTTTTCTCAACAAATGTTTGTTTCTTGCTAAATGTTGGACCCAAAAGCCTAGCAGAATGTTCGTTGAAGAAGTTGATGCCGGATTAAATTCGCCGTTACATCACCACATTAGCTAGGGACCTAACCGCCTAATCTTGTCTAAAGATTTTCTAAAGTGCAAATAATATTTCTCAACAATGTTTCTAAACCCTAAAACCCCTATAAGGGTCTTTTGATGGTATAAATATTTGCATTTAAATCTATTTTAAATGCTGTTCTGAGATCACCAATTTCAATTAAATAAAAGCG
>NW_023458567.1:16143149-16151505 GCF_013731165.1 Rhagoletis pomonella | reverse complement strand
GGATGGAGAAGTTTCTGGTGCTAAGAGGTTCGACTGGGGAAGCACGTCCTGGTACCCCAAGCCTTGTGTTACCTCTCTGAAAAAATAGCCTAGAGGGCAGCCTTTCAAACACTTTTCAAGTTACAATCTGGCACAGGTTGAAATCGCTACAAGGTGGCGAAAAAATAATCACCCTATCGGAAGATGTTATAAGTTTTGCAAATGGCGTCGTACGTGTGCCAACTGGGAAAACATCCGGCGCTTAAATGCTCGACTTGAACAGACTAGAATCACACAAGACATCGCAGGGCATGGCCGCTATCGGACTGGTCGTTCGGTCGAGAATATCGCGGATGTGGCTGCCGATATCACAGAGAATGAAGAAGCAGCAACCAGACGACGGGAAACGAAATTTGGCATTACCAGACGCAGCCTACAGCGAATTTTATTGAAAGACTTAAACATGCGCCCATACAAAGTGCAAACAGTGCATCAGTTAACGCCTGCTAACCGTTAGTCGCGTGTGAACTACTTTCAAGCCATCCTCAATCCCAACAACGAAGATAACGAGCCACCCAAAGCCTCTGTGTGGTGCGGCGTTCACGCGAAGGAGTGATTGGGCCGTAGCTTTTTTTAGGACCTCATCAGCCATACGGTCACTGTTAATACAGGGCTATGATAAACGACTTCTTACTGCCGGAATTGGATGCTCGGTGAACATGTGGTTTCAATAAGACAGTGCAACCGCACACACAGAACCTCCCTGTAGGCATCCTCTTATGGCTCGGATAATAACGGAACTGTTGCTTAAGAACTTTGCTATATTACCTTCACGATGCATGGTATCGAGAGCGATCTGTTTCTCTTTGTAATAAAGACTCCTTAGATAGACAATATTATCAAAAGCCCCGTCAATGTGCAAGAAGGCAAATCGAAGGAATTTTTAATCTTACTAACCAGACACCATAATAATCCCCATATTTTCAATCACTGATTGACATGCCGCCTGTGTTTGAACCAACCTTTGGTCCTATTTACACGCTTTTCAGACTCTGTTTCGAAGCTTTTGGTTGGTACTTATATAGTATTTTTGGAGTTTTAGTTCAATAGCCCAGTGTTCTGAAATGTAACTCCCAGAAGGTTTTTCGATACGCCTCGTTCAGGGATGCTAACGAGCAAGTCTTGACTTCACTAAATGAGATCCTAGTGCTTGCAATGGCCTTAGTTTTTAACTTCTCCCTTAAAAATGTAATATCTTGTTTAAACCAAGCGGCTAGAAGACCTCTTTAATGCTTAGTTCGTGCGAACTGAACCAGAAAATATAACATATCGGTCAGTCAGATTGCGTTAAAGCTCTACGCTTGTTGAAGACAGCAACTAGGCTTATGAAAGACCGCAAGGTTCTTGTGAATCATTTCAAATCTTATAAAAAGTTACCTTCTGTCTAGGTTTCGGTTTACTAAATATGGGTCCGCAAACAACTAAACTAAACTAAACTAAAGAGTTTGCGTTAATACAAAGGAAGGTGTCAAACGATGTTTTCCTGATCCAGACACATTTTGCACAATCCAAGGGGTATATTCCAAAACTATTAAGAAGATAAGAGAAATCTAAGCTAACCAAAAGCGCCGCGATTCCACGATAGTAAAGAATCGATATGGGGGATGAACTCCATCGAAAGCGCTTAAATGTTTATATAATGGCCTAAAGATGGGGTGATTTATATTTTAAGGTAAGTACAAATATGTTTTAAGATAAATCTTTTTTTCGCAGGCGAATACCTACGAACTCTCTCTGCATAAGCTGCCGTGTTGAGAATGAGGAAGAATAAAGTATGTCGATTTTTTTTCTAGTAGCACATATTTTATGTTTCTTCGCCAGTCTGACAGAGATAGCGGAGGTAAAACTCTCGGACCTCCTCAAATGCTTTAAATTAGAAAACTTCAATTGAGTGTACTTGGACCCCAAAACAAATTTTGCGCTTTAACACTTTTTGGAGAATATTGTATGTTTGTGGCAGCACTGCAGCCATGTGAAACTAGCAGGGTGGTCCCCAACTGCCTGCCCACTGCCAGCGGCTGCGCAAATGGGTAGAGATCGCTGGTGTCGGCGTTGACGGCGGGCGGCTTCTGTTGTTTTACGCAGCGTTCAATTGATGTTTACGCCTATTTAGTTAATTTTTAATGTGCCTTTATTTTTTATATGTTTGTTTGTTGTTTGGCTTCTCGTTTTTTTTTGGCTTTTATTATCTTAAGCAAGGGCTCATCACACAATCATGCTGTGCGGTGAATCATTAACCCATTAAACTTCCGATTTGCCGGCAGCGATAAAGTGTCAGCAATGTGCATGGATACACTCACACACACACACACTCGTGCTAGCCTGACGGACTGTCACACGCTCTTATATTTTCAGCATGCAACTGGTCCACCGTATGACGCTTATTTTGGGCTACACTGCATTTTCTTCACGGCGCTCATTTTGATCTCATTTTAATGACAGCTCGTAAAAGACGTATTTTCCTGTCGCTTTGTTTTACTAAAATGCTTTCGCTAGCTGCAAAGTGGAAGGTGCCTTAAAAGTATAGGGTTAGCACGGATAAAAACATTTGAAATATTATGGCATTCCGAAATTTTCATTAACCATGAATGGATTTTTGAGGGCAGATCAAAGGCATTTGCTCTGTTGCCCCATGGGCAATGTCTGCTAAGGAATTGAGTAAGTTAGTAGTTTACTTATATCGTACAGCGATGAATCGAAGTGTGTGCACTTCTGCCTTTAGTTGATGTGCCCACCGATGTTCCATCTTTGAAGTGATGTTGCTCCCTCTTACAAATACAATCGATATTTTTTGTCTCATCATTGACTACCATATCCGACATAGTTCTATGGTATATATCTCAGCTTAGAAGACAGCGTTGTCCCTTTCCAAGCTGGTGAGTAGGAACCTTCTGCGTTCTGAATTACTGCCTCGAAAACCGGTCTTCGGTCTTGGAAGCGTTGGCATACCAAATATGATTGTTTCCGTTCCTTTTACTAGTTGAGTGAGTTTACGAAGAGTACATTAATGCAGTGTTCGGAAGACATCTTTCATCTAAGTTGACGCGAAATTTTACCTCCTCGTCTATTCAACTAGAATTGGAAGGGTGTATCAACTCTTTATCTCACGAGTTTCCATCTAAGGTAAGATTTTCTGTAAAAAGCAAGGCTTCTATGGAGCTGTGCCTAGTATCGACTCAATAGCCGTGGTAGAAGAGGTTCTCATCGCTAAAGGGATACCCACGTAGCCCAGAATTTAGAGTGTTTTAAACTTAGACTTTGTAGATTTCAATTTTATTTGCTACCGCCGGGAATTATAAGCGACTGATATCAAGCGGGTTTAGAATTTAATTCTTTTTAATACTTGTCTTCCCAAGTAATCTTCTGCAATGGAAAGACTAGGTGGAGAAGGATTTGGCTGAATTTGCCATTTCCAATTGGCGGCAGTTGACATGAAGAAAAAGTTTTCCCTTTCTAAATATTTTACCATCCCCACATTCAGCCACCAAAATACGCTACTTGGAACATCAACCTGACTCTACCTTACTTTAGCCAACCCAAAGCAAAGAAAGCGCTTAATATTCCAGCTTAACACCAATACATTCTTTGAATTTCGCTATGAACGAGCCTGTGTGAGTTCTTCTTTTGCAAGTTGAAAAAGTCGAAAGTGAACCCATCAGTAATGCCGCGATTGCCCATGCATTCGAGATGCTACAAAAAACGTCGGAAAATTATGTGCGCTAACTCAAGGCGTCAATCATAGTCGAAGCCGTATCGAACTGTGCCTGCACTTTTGAAATATGTATATAAATTGCAAACATTCTTTTATCTATATTTACACAAGCTAATCGCAAAACGAATTGAGGTACGCGATCACCGATCACCTTAGACCAGTTCAGCTTGCTGGGTGATCAATGATTTGTCACGATCGCGATCGCGTACGATATGCGCGCGCTCGCGTTCGTCGCACCGCCAGCAACAATTGATTTGTCACAAGCGCAAAGCAAAAGTCAAACAGATAAGATCTCGAATCGATTTTCCATAGTCAAATCAATAAATGGTGAAAAATACCCAAGTACAGTGCTGTGGCGCAGGGTGTTCGACCAGCGAACGCTTTGGACGAAGCGCGTTTTTTGGCGCTTGATAGATATTGTACAAACGTGTCGCGCGTACGTGAATTGGGTGAGCGCGCCGGCGCGCCAACGGCTAAGTGGCTAAATGACTAGCGTTCCATGGTCGTTGACATACTGTAGTATGCCATAGCCGTTGAGGCCTAGAATTCAAGCCAGCGCTAGAACGAATTGTGGCGCTGCATTGACTGAGTTCGTTTGGTTGTGGTTGGTTTCCTTGAAAAATTGGCAATTTTCAAGAAAATCACGAAAAAGTGTCGGCGGACACGCGTCGCGTACCTTTGCGCATTATTATTGCTATGATGTTTTTTATTATTCAACTTAAAGACAAAATCCAATCGAATCGAAATGCAAATTATACAAGCGCAAACAATAAAAATTTGTGTGACTGCGTCGAGGCGCAACGAAATGAGTGTGAAGCGAGCGGTGAGCGGACAATGGTCAACGGGCAATGCAAGGCGGCGGTCAATGCTGATACTAAAGGCTAAAATCGCCGGCGCTGCAAATTGCTTATATGTATGCAAGAATGATTGCATGTTTGTGTGTGCCATTGGCGGCAAAGTTTGGAAATAAAATGCAAGGAAAACAACGAAAATCTGGGAATTCGCAATAAAAATACTTCAACTTCGCGCTTACGGTTCTTAAGTTTTTCTCTTTTTATTTGCTTTGTTTTATTTTTGTAGAAAATTTGCTTACCTTTCAATTCGTTCCGGTTATTCACCGATTTCGTTGACTGCAAATCGCGCGCATGCGCCGCTCGCAAGTCGACCTGCGACGATCGTATTTGCAAGTCAAGTCTTTGTTGTTGCTGTGCTGCTGATGATGACATTAACCGAGTTGTTGACAATAAAAGTTTAAGTTGTTATTGTTGGCATGCTTTTAGTGATGGATTATTGGGGCTTGGAGCTGCAGCAATGTTTTCTGTCATCGAGTTGTCGTTGCTTTTGTTAAGGATGGGCGGCTATAGTTGGCATTCAATCACGTGACAGCCGCTGTGATAGGCGGATTTGTTACATTTCTTGTAAGATTTGTAATTTCAGGTGAGAAGAAGACTACTATAGCAAAAGCTGAGAATGTTGATAAGGTGTAACGAATTAATTTAAGTTCTAAGGTGCCTATGTTATTAGCTTACTTTAGAGTAAAGTAGACTTTAAATTCTTCGATAGTTTTAGTAAACGCATAGAATCCATTGTGGGAAGGATGAAAAACACTAAAAGTCACATTATCAACTCACTTTAAAGATTATCCGTCCCGTCATATGTGTTCAACATCATTCCATACATATGACATATATATAGGAAGAGAGAAAATCAAACGAAATAACAGCGGATTGCCACAACTTCAGAATCTTGGACCTACATATGTATGGACCATTTTTATGGGGGACTTCTTCACTAGCAACATACATATGTAGTACTGGTGCTCGTATAGTATTGTATAATACCCGTCGTAGTACTGGAAGGAGAGTCGGCTAAAATATCAGAGAGAAAAGAAAGCGATTTAGACTCATTAGCTGGCATATAAAAACAGAATAGGAAGGCATTACTTCTGAGATGGCCAAGGAAGAATTCCCACGGACGGACGGAAGTGGTATTTTTTGGGCGTTCTAACCTCGTTTAGATTCGCGAAGTTTTTACGGGATGCCCTCCATTGTCGCCTTAACCTCACCTTCATAACGAAGTCCAGATGCCCCCAGTGAGGGCGCAAAATAAAATGCTCAGCAAGTAGCTCTCGCCATGAGCACCCCAATAGACACTTGCTTGAGGCATAACCTTCAACCAGGTTCTTCAGAAGGCATATCTACGAACTGTATGGCGAGGTTCAAACCTCCTACTTCAACCACTGAATCCGCCACCGTATAGATAGGAAATAAATGACATTCGCTGGGAGACCGTCACTATCTTCACAAACTCCCGTTCCTTGAATGACGTTATCGGAGTTCACCAACCACCAATCGTAGAGGAGGAGCTTCAGCTGTTAAGAGAGACGCGCGTTGCTCTGGCTCAAATCGTTCTAGATACTGGAGACTAGACCCTGATATGACATCCAGCAGAAGCAGGATTGAGGGTTTTTGTGATTGAAGCTCCTCGGCATCAAGGCAACATACATATATTAGATTTATTTTAGGTAATTTATACAAAACAAGTTCGGTTAATAGGGTTAAAAGCCGACGTATGTTGGGCATAGCTAGCCGCCGTGGCTTAGTTTCTAGATTTTCTTAGCACAACTCTGCAGTAAGTTGGTTCCACAAAAAAAGACAAATTCTTCGAGTGTATTTCAGCCATGAAAAAATCTTCCCCTGTTGGCAGACAACGTCAAGGCGCATAACATATATTGGGCGTGAAGGTCGGTTTAAAGACAGCTACTTGATGTGGTATGACTCACTGAAGTCTTTAGCCTCTTTCGATAATTTGCCTTATCCTGAGTTTCGCCTAAAAAATATTCACAAAACCATGGAAACCAAAAGTGAAAAGTGAACCGGTTCGGGGAAAATGAAACTCATTATAAGGCTGAATGTTTTTAAGAAAGTGAAGGATAAAAGCTAAAACCACCACCGATTTAATAGGTCTCTAAACTGTTTCTCTTCTTATTTGATACTATAATCGTTTGTCGGTTTACCCAGAGAAAAAAATTTCTCCTTTTCGAAGTTGCACCAGTTTTTCATGCCAAGTGGATATCGACCGCTGAGTGAAAAATCGAGCTATCTGGGCAGCCATTTCGAAAACGCCCTATTTCAGAATTTGATGGAAGAACGACCTACCTGAGAATTTGATTGAAGAACGCTCTATTTCAGAATTGGGTTAAAAAATTTTCCATCTCAGCCGCCGATTTAGAAACACCCTATCTCAACATATTTTCAGTTAAGTTACGGAATTTTTAACCAAACTCTGAGATACGATGTTCTTCGAACAAATTCTGAAGTAAGGCGTTCCTGAAAAGTTTTCTGAGATATGGTGTTTTCGAACCGGCTGTCGAGGTCTGTTAATCTGCCGCTCATCCGACGATATAAGCTCTTCTTCACTTGATCTTTTCATTGGTTTAGTGCGCGAAGGATATTTTTTGCTAGAGCGTCGTCCTAGGCCCGTTCACCCTATTCCCTTTGCTTTTTTAAGTGGCGAGATCTAGCGCTCATCTCATTTCTGGAAAAGAAAGTGAAAAACTTCAAGTGCTTTGAATCAATATGTGACGAGGCGAAGCATATTATAGCACTTGTCTTTTGGTCTAACGAAACTAAATACTTTCTCCAACTAATCGCATATACAGGTAAAAGACCTCTTGACTTAAACCGTAGTCTGCGAGAGTAGACTTTCTACAAAAGTGAAAGTGAAAATTGTAAGAGTGCCGAGCCCAATTAGCTGTACTATATGCCTGTAAAAAAAAAACTTAGAGAAGCAACCGCAATTGAACACCATAGAGAAAAAGGTCTATAAGAACAACAACAACAACAGAACAAAGAACAATTTTGTAAACAAAAGGCTAATAAGGGGAAAATGTGGGATAATCACAACCAAAACTAAAACAACATTTACAGTTGTTTGACAAGTAACAACAACAACAACACACAGAGCAATGGGATAATTCGACACAAATGGTTACAAACACAATTGAACACAAAACGACCGCAACAATCAATCGATGACCTGCAGGCTATTGTTTCACAATATGTACGACGATCCGTGTACCCCTGAGTGAGTGACTTCCTTTTGGTTTCGGTTACGGTTAGACAGCCACTGCTGGTGTTGTTGTTGTTATTTTTGGTGCTACCCGATCGATGTGTTTTCTTATGTTAGTATGTAAGTATGGATGTGGGTTCTACTTAATACCTTGTCGTATTGGACATTTTGACTTATTATCGTGTATTTGTCAACATTGGCTATGCTGTCGAAAAACAACAACAAAAAACACTTGTTTAAAGGTGTATGAAATGAAGAAGGTATGTATGTACATATCTTTCGTGCAGACAGACGACTTACTAGCTACATAGATGAATTACGCTTGAGTTGAGCGGACATGCACCGACTGCCGCCAATAAATCCAAATTCAATGACTGAGGAATGCTGAAGAGCAAACGTAAACGATCGTTAAAGATCATTGAAGATCGTGTCGAACGCGGCAAAACAAAAACGTTAACAATAAGAACAAACCGAGCTGAGTAGAAGGCACTGTAATGAGTGAATCCCGTGGCAAATGTTTTTGGTTGATTTTTG
>NW_023458567.1:16134018-16143049 GCF_013731165.1 Rhagoletis pomonella | reverse complement strand
CAAAAATCAACCAAAAACATTTGCCACGGGATTCACTCATTACAGTGTCTTCTACTTAGCTCGGTTTGTTCTTATTGTTAACGTTTTTGTTTTGCCGCGTTCGACACGATCTTCAATGATCTTTAACGATCGTTTACGTTTGCTCTTCAGCATTCCTCAGTCATTGAATTCAGGATTTATTGGCGGCAGTCGGTGCATGTCCGCTCAACTCAAGCGTAATTCATCTATGTAGCTAGTAAGTCGTCTGTCTGCACCGAATATACATATGTACATACATACCTTCTTCATTTCATACACCTTTGAACAAGTTTTGCTTGTTGTTGTTTTTCGACAGCATAGCCAATGTTGACAAATACACGATAATAAGTCAAAATGTCCAATACGACAAGGTATTAAGTAGAACCCACATAGATACATACTAACATAAGAAAACACATTGATCGGGTAGCACCAAAAAGGTAGAAATAACAACAACAGAAACACCAGCAGTGGCTGTCTAACCGTAACCGAAACCAAAAGGAAGTCACTCACTCAGGGGTACACGGATCGTTGTACATATTATGAAACAATAGCCTGTAGGTCATCGATTGATTGTTGCGGTCGTTTTGTGTTCAATTGTGTTTGTAAGCATTTGTGTCGAATTATCCCATTGCTCTGTGTGTTGTTGTTGTTGTTACTTGTCAAACAACTGTAAATGTTGTTTTAGTTTTGGTTGTGATTATCCCACATTTTCCCCTTATTAGCCTTTTGTTTACAAAATTGTTCTTTGTTTTGTTGTTGTTGTTGTTCTTATAGACCTTTTTCTCTATGGTGTTCAATTGCGGTTGCTTCTCTATTTTTTTTACATGCATATACAGCTAATTTGGCTCGGCACTCTTACAATTTTCACTTTCACTTTCGTAGAAAGTCTACTCTCGCAGACTACGGTTTAAGTCAAGAGGTCCTTTACCTGCATATGCGATTAGTTGGAAAAAGTATTTAGTTTCGTTAGACCAAAAGACAAGTGCTATAATATGCTTCGCCTCATCACATATCGATTCAAAGCACTTGAAGTTTTCACTTTCTTTTCCAGAAATGAGTTGTGCGCTGGATCTCGCCACTTAAAAACGACGCTCCAGCAAAAATATCGTTCGCGCACTAAACCAATGAAAAGATCAAGTGAATAAAAACTTATGTCGCCGGATGAGCGGCAGATCAATCTACCTCAACAGCCGGTTCGAAAACGCCATAACTCAGAAAACTTCTCAAGAACGCCTTCCTTCAGAATTTGTTCGAAGAATATCGTATCTCAGAGTTTGGTTCAAAAATTCTCTAACTTAACTGAAAATATGTTGAGATAGGGTGTTTCTAAATCGGCAGCTGATATGGGGCATATTTAAACCCAACTCTGAAATAGGGTGTTCTTCAATCAAATTCTCAAAAAGGTCGTTCTTCCATCAAATTCTCAAATAGGGCGTTCTTGAAAAGTTTTCTGAGATAGGGTGCTTTCGAACTGGTTGCTGAGATAGCTCGATTTTTCACTCAGCGGTCGATATCCACTTGGTTTTTTCTCTGAGTAAACCGACAGGCGACTGTAGTATCAAATAAGAAGAGGAACAGTTTAGAGACGTATTAAATCGAAAGTGGTTTTAGCTTTTATCCTTAACTATCTTAAAAACATTCAGCCTTATCATGAGTTTCATTTTCCCCGAACCGGTTCACTTTTCACTTTTGGTTTCCATTGATTTACTATGGGCGGATGACAAATTTTCTGGTGAATTGTTTTTTAGGCGAAACTCAGGATAAGGAAGATTATCGAAAGAGGCTAAAGACCTCAGTAAGTCATCCCACATCAAGTAGCTGCCTTTAAACCGACCTTCTCGCCCAATTTGTGGTATGCTTCTTGACGTTGTCTGCGAGCAGCGGAAGATTTTTTCATGGCTGAAATACACTCGAACAATTTGTTTCTTTGCGGAACTAAAAATCCAACCTACTACAGAGTTGTGGTAAGAAAATCTAGAAACTAAGCCACGGCGGCTAACTATGATCAACATACGTAGGCTTTTACCCATATTAACCGAATTCGTTTTGTATAAATTACCAGATGTAAATCTAATATATGTATGTTGCCTTGATGCCGAGAAGCTTCAATCACAAAGACCCTCAATCCTGCTTCTGCTGGGTGCCATATCAGGATCTAGTCTAGATAGGTAGGTGTTTAACGTACACCAGTATCCAGAACGATTTGAGCCAGAGCAACGCGCGTCCCTCTTGACAGCTGAAGCTCCTCCTCTACGATTGGTGGTTGTTGAACTCCGATGACGTCATTCAAGGAACGGGAGTTGGTGAAGATAGTGATGGTCTCGCAGCGAATGTAGTTTATTTCCTGTCTATACGGTGGCGGATTCAGTGGTTGAAGTAGGAGGTTTGAACCTCGCCATACAGTTCGTATATATGCCTTCTGAAGAACCTGGTTGAAGGTTATGCCTCAAGCAAGTGCTTATTGGGGTGCTCATTGCGAGATCATCTGGACTTCGTTATGAAGGTGAGGTTAAGGCGACAATGGAGGGCATCCCGTAAAAACTTCGCGAATCCAAACGAGGTTAGAACGCCCAAACAATACCACTTTCGTCCAGTAAAACCCGAGTACGTAAAACCGGCTGAAGTGGGAATGCTTTCCTGGCCATCACAAAAGTAATGACTTCCCTATTCTTTTTTTATGCCAGTTAATTAGTCTAAATCGTTTTCTTTTCTCTCTGATATTTTAGCCGACTCCCCTTCCAGTACTACGATGGGTATTATACAATACGATACGAGCACCAGTACTAAATATGTAAGTATGTTGCAAGTGAAGCCCATTATATGGACGCCAGTGGAAAAGTGCAAACGAAAACGTCCGCCATACAAATGGTCCATACATATGTAGGTCCAAGAATCTGAAGTTGTGGCAATCCGCTGTTATTTCGTTTGATTTTCTCTCTTTGACTTTTAGTGTTTTTCATCGTTCCCACTATGGATTCTATTTGTGTACCAAAGCTATCGAAGAATTTAAAGTCTACTTTACTGTAAGTAAGCTAATAACATAGGCACGTTAGATCTTAAATTAATTCGTTACACCTTATCAACATTCTCTTCTTTTGTTATATGTAGTCTTCTTCTCACCTTAAATTACAAATCTTACAAGAAATGTAACAAATCCGCCTATCACAGCGGCTGTCACGTGATTGAATGCCAACTATAGCCGCCCATCCTTAACAAAAGCAACGACAAGCAAATGACAGAAAACATTGCTGCAGCTCCAAGCCCCAATAATCCATCACTAAAAGCATGCCAACAATAACAACTTAAACTTTTATTGTCAACAACTCGGTTAATGTCATCATCAACAGCACAGCAACAACAAAGACTTGACTTGCAAATACGATCGTCGCAGGTCGACTTGCGAGCGGCGCATGCGCGCGATTTGCAGTCAACGAAATCGGTGAATAACCGGAACGAATTGAAAGGTAAGCAAATTTTCTACAAAAATAAAACAAAGCAAATAAAAAGAAAAAAACATAAGAACCGTAAGCGCGAAGTTGAAGTATTTTTATTGCGAATTCCCAGATTTTCGTTGTTTTCCTTGCATTTTATTTCCAAACTTTGCCGCTTATGGCAATACATACATATAAGCAATTTGCAGCGCCGGCGATTTTTGCCTTTAGTATCAGCACTGTCCGCCGCCTTGCATTGCCCGTTGACCACCGCCCGCTTACGCTCGCTTCACACTCATTTCGTTGCGCTTCGACGCAGTCACACAAATTTTTATTGCTTGCGCTTGTATAATTTGCATTTCGATTCGATTGGATTTTGTCTTTAAGTTGAATAATAAAAAACATCATAGCAATAATAATGCGCAAAGGTACGCGACGCGTGTCCGCCGACACTTTTTCGTGATTTTCTTGAAATTTGCCAATTTTTCAAGGAAACCAACCACAACCAACTGGCAGTTCCAAACGAACTCAGTCAATGCAGCGCCACAATTCGTTCTAGCGCTGTCTGGAATTCTAGACCTCAACGGGTATGGCATACAGCAGTATGTCAACGACCATAGAACGCTAGTCATTTAGCCACTTAGCCGTTGGCGCGCCGGCGCGCTCACCCAATTCACGTACGCGCGACACGTTCGTACAATATCTATCAAGCGCCCAAAAGCGCGCATCGTCCAAAGCGTTCGTTGATAGGGCCAGCAAACGCTGGTCGATAGCCCAGCGCCACAGCTTTGTACTTGGGTATTTTTTACCATTTATTGATTTGACTATGGAAAATCGATTCGAGATCTTATCTGTTTGACTTTTGCGCTTGTGACAAATCAATTGTTGCTGGCGGTGCGACGAACGCGAGCGCGCGCATATCGTACGCGATCGCGATCGTGACAAATCATTGATCACCCAGCAAGCTGAACTATTCTAAGACAGTGATCGGTGATCGCGTACCTCAATTCGTTTTGCGATTAGCTTGTGTAAATATAGATAAAAGAATGTTTGCAATTTATATACATATTTCAAAAGTGCAGGCACAGTTCGATACGGCTTCGACTATGATTGACGCCTTGAGTTAGCGCACAAAATTTTCCGACGTTTTTTGTAGCATCTCGAATGCATGGGCAATCGCGGCATTACTGATGGATTAACTTTCGACTTTTTCAACTTGCAAAAGAAGAACTCAAACAGGCTCGTTCATAGCGAAATTCAAAGAATGTTTGTATTGGTGTTAAGCTGGAATGTTAAGCGCTTTCTTTGCTTTAGGTTGGCTAAAGTAAGGTACGGTCAGGTTGATGTTCCAAGTAGCGTATTTTGGTGGCTGTATGTGGGGATGGTAAAATATTTAGAAATGGAAAACTTTTTCTTCCTGTCAACTGCCGCCAATTGTAAATGGCAAATTCAGCCAAATCCTTCTCCACCTGGTCTTTCAATCGCAGAAGATTACTTGTGAAGACAAGTATTAAAAAGAATTAAATTCTAAAGCCGATTGATATCAGTCGCTTATAATTCTCGGCGTGAACAGGAAGCAGATAACTAACAAAACGCCGAGCTGCTATCAAAAGAAGGACAGCCCGGTAGCAAATAAAGTTGAAATCTACAAAGTCTAAGTTTAAAACACTCTAAATTCTGGGCTACGTGGGTATCCCTTTAGCGATTAGAACCTCTTCTACCACGGCTATTGAGTCGATACTAGGCACAGCTCCATAGAAGCCTTGCTTTTTACAGAAAATCTTACCTTAGATAGGAAACTCGTGAGATAAAGAGTTGATACACCCTTCCAATTCTAGTTGAATAGACGAGGAGGTAAAATTTCGCGTCAACTTAGATGAAAGATGTCTTCCGAACACTGCATTAAGGTACTCTTCGTAAACTCCCTCAACTAGTAAAAGGAACGGAAACAATCATATTTGGTATGCCAACGCTTCCAAGACCGAAGACCGGTTTTCGAGGCAGTGATTCAGAACGCAGAAGGTTCCTATTCACCAGCTTGGAAAGGGACAAAGCTGTCTTCTAAGCTGAGGTCTATACCATAGAACTATGTCGGCGATGGTAGTCAATGATGAGACAGAAAATATCGATTGTATTTGTAAGAGGGAGCAACATCACTTCAAAGATGGAACATCGGTGGGCACATCAACTAAATGCAGAAGTGCACACACTTCGATTCATCGCTGTACGGATATAAGTAAACTACTAACTTACTCAATTCCTTAGCAGACATTGCCCATGGGGCAACAGAGCAAATGCCTTTGATCTGCCCTCAAAAATCCATTCATGGTTAATGAAAATTTCGGAATGCCATAAAATTTCAAATGTTTTTATCCGTGCTAACCCTATACTTTTAAGGCACCTTCCACTTTGCAGCTAGCGAAAGCATTTTAGTAAAACAAAGCGACAGGAAAATACGTCTTTTACGAGCTGTCATTAAAATGAGATCAAAATGAGCGCCGTGAAGAAAATGCAGTGTAGCCCAAAATAAGCGTCATACAGTGGACCAGTTGCATGCTGAAAATATAAGAGCGTGTGACAGTCCGTCAGGCTAGCACGAGTGTGTGTGTGTGAGTGCATCCATGCACATTGCGCTGACACTTTATCGCTGCCGGCAAATCGGAAGTTTAATGGGTTAATGATTCACCGCACAGCATGATAGTGTGTTGAGCCCTTGCTTAAGATAATAAAAGCCAAAAAACAAAAAAACAAACAAATAAAAAATAAATGCACATTAAAAATTAACTAAATAGGCGTAAACATCAATTGAACGCTTCGTAAAACAACAGAAGCCGCCCGCCGTCAACGCCGACACCAGCGATCTCTCACCCATTTGCGCAGCCGCTAGCAGTGGGAAGGCAGTTGAGGACCACCCTGCTAGTTTCACATGGCTGCAGTGCTGCTTCATACATACAATATACTCCAAACACTGTTAAAGCGCAAAATTTGTTTTGGGGCGCAAGTACACTCACGTGAAGTTCTGTAATTTAAAGCATTTGAGGAGATCCGAGAGTTTTACCTCCGCTATCTCTGTCACTGCCGTCCCTAAATTGGAGCGCTAAGCGTTGCGTTATCCATTGTCGACGAGTGTCACCGCGCGCTATCCCCAAATCAACGCGTCGTAATTTTTGACGTTTTCTCAGATCCTCTCGTTTTTATTCTCGTTTCCTCTTTCACTTTTTTGTCCTTTCTCTTTCTTTCCGTCTTCCGCATCCAACTTCAACACGTAACGCCCTGTCAAAAATGAAAATTCCATTTGCTCGGCGTTAGCGCCGCGTTATTGTGGGATGCTTTATACAAATTGTATGGGCATGAGGATTTTTGACAGTTGTTTGGCGCTTGACGCGCCAATTTAGGGATGTCAGTCAGGCTGGCGAAGAAACATAAAATATGTGCTACTAGAAAAAAAATCTACTTACTTATATTCTTCCTCATTCTCAATGCGACAGCTTATGCAGAGAGAGTTCGTAGGTATTCGCCTGCGAAAAAATATATTTATCTTAAAACATATTTGTACTTACCTTAAAATATAAATCACACGACCTTTAGGCCATTATAAATATAAACATTTAAGCGCTTTCGATGCAGTTCATCCCTCATATCGATTCCTTACTATCGTGGAATCGCGGCGCTTTTGGTTAGCTTAGATTTCTCTTATCTTCTTAACAGTTTTGGAATATGGGGTGGATTGTGCAAAATGTCTCTGGATCAGGAAAACATCGTCTGACTCCTTCCTTTGTATTAACGCCAACTCTTTAGTTTAGTTTAGTTTAGTTGTTTGCGTACCCATAGTAAGCCGAAACCTAGACAGAAGGTAACTTTTTATGAGACTTGAAATGATTTACAAGAACCTTGCGGTCTTTCATAAGCCTTGTTGTTGTCTTCAACAAGCGCAGAGCTTTAAGGCAATCTGGTTCAGTTCGCGCGGACTAAGCATTAAAGAGGTCTTCTAGATTATCTCTGAAGTTTTCAAGTAAACGGTCCTTCGAGACCGATTCTTACGGACTAGTCGAAAATTCACAAAAGGACGGAAAAAGAATTTGGAGCGGATCCTTATTCAGAGCACATGCATATAAGGCAGTCATATAATCTTCTTGATAACTGCATTGTCTTTCAGGCGGAGATCTAGAGAGAGAGACCATAGAGAAGGCCGCTTGTTTTAAACAAAATAGTAAATTCTTAAGGAAGAAGTTAAAAACCAAGGCGCATTGAAGGCATATATAAGTCAAGACTTGTTCGTTAGCATCCCTGAACGAGGTGTATCGAAAAACCTTCTGGGAGTTTTTGGAGGTAGACAAGCGTCATCTCAGAACATTGGGCTATTGAACTAAAACTCCAAAAATACTATATAAGTACCAACCAAAAGCTTCGAAACAGAGTCTGAAAAGCGTGTAAATAGGAACAAAGGTTGGTTAAAACACAGGCGGCATGTCAATCAGTGATTGGAAATATGGGGATACTATTGATGTTTAAACCCAAACACAAAAATTTAGCAATCCGTACTTAGTGATATCCATTGAGTAATACACAGTTTGCATATGCCAAAGGGAAATCGATGAATTCTGTTCTTCAGTGTCTGGTTAGTAAGATTAAAAATTCCTTCGATTTTCCTTCTTGCACATTGACGGGGCTTTTGATAATATTGTCTATCTAGGAGGCTTTATTACAAAGAGAAACAGATCGCTCTCGATACCATGCATCGTGAAGGTAATATAGCAACGTTCTTAAGCAACAGTTCCGTTATTATCCGAGCCATAAGAGAATGCCTACAGGGAGGTTATGTGTGTGCGGTTGCACTGTCTTATTGAAACCACATGTTCAACGAGCATCCAATTCCGGCAGTAATAAGTCGTTTATCATAGCCCTGTATTAACAGTGACCGTATGGCTGATGAGGTCCTAAAAAAAGCTACGGCCCAATCACACCTTCGCGTGAACGCCGCACCACACAGGGGCTTTGGGTGGCTCGTTATCTTCATTGTTGGGATTGAGGATGGCTTGAAAGTAGTTCACACGCGACTAACGGTCAGCAGGCGTTAACTGATGCACTGGTTGCACTTTGTATGGGCGCATGTTTAAGTCTTTCAATAAAATTCGCTGTAGGCTGCGTCTGGTAATGCCAAATTTCGTTGCCCGTCGTCTGGTTGCTGCTTCTTCATTCTCTGTGATATCGGCAGCCACATCCGCGGTATTCTCGACCGAACGACCAGTCCGATAGCGGCCATGCCCTGCGATGTCTTGTGTGATTCTAGTCTGTTCAAGTCGAGCATTTTAGCGCCGGATGTTTTCCCAGTTGGCACACGTACGACGCCATTTGCAAAACTTATAACATCTTCCGATAGGGTGATTAATTTTTCGCCACCTTGTAGCGATTTCAACCTGTGCCAGATTGTATCTTGAAAAGTGTTTGAAAGGCTGCCCTCTAGGCTATTTTTTCAGACAGGTAACACAAGGCTTGGGGTACCAGGACACTGCGGGACCCGAACGAATGGGTACGTGCTTCCCCAGTCGAACCTCTTAGCACCAGAAACTTCTCCATCC
>NW_023458567.1:16116427-16133918 GCF_013731165.1 Rhagoletis pomonella | reverse complement strand
ACGTGCTTCCCCAGTCGAACCTCTTAGCACCAGAAACTTCTCCATCCAGAAATTAATAGCATTTAGCAGGAAGGTAACACAAGGCTTGGGGTACCAGGACACTGCGGGACCCGAACGAATTGGTACGTGCTTCCCCGGTCGAACCTCTTAGCATCAGAAACTTCTCCATACAGAAATTAATAGCATTAAGCAGGAAGTTTCTCTGCCTCCAGGCTTATAAACTTATCAACGGTATACGAGATAGTTTCTAGGTCACGGTTCGCGCGTTTTTATTATAATTATTAAAACAACTAACTAACTACTTAACTTGTACAAAGTTTTGAGAAAAACTTGGTTTTTTGGACACCAAATCGTGGACGCTGAAGATATTTGGCTTTTATGAAAAGTAAAGAGCTAAAGATGTAGCTTCTTTTATAGAGCTCGAGAAATTTGATTTCTTAAGGTTTAAAATAGTCGGTAGGGAGAGTATTCCGCTTAAAAATAGGTAAAACAAGCGAGTTTCTTTAAGACTTTGATGTAATCTTTTCATGGCCGTATATGCATATGAACACCAAGCTTCTTTCAATAGCGCTTCTTTCCACAGATCGGGGAGGCTGGAAGATTTTATTGGGTTTGAGCCAAATGTCTTAAAAATTGTGACAAATGTTTGGAGATCATTAATTACCACACACAAAATTTAAAAAAAATTATCCCTTATGACTTAATTTTTGTTAGGCTATTTGTTAACAAATTGCCGAACAATTGTAACCAATCCTTTGATTAATTGCCGTATTGAATGCCACAATGTGATATAACTGATTTGATGAGGCAATAATTGAATTTCTACATAACAATGGAATGAATTGTAAATGAAAAATGCTATACAAAGAGAAGAAGTATACGAAAAAAGCTATACAAAAAAAAATAGAAAAATAATGGGCATACAAAATATGGTTGATTTTATTGTTACTTGAAGCAAGACATCACTACAACAATTAAAGAAAAGGTCAAACATGCAATGAAATCATCAAAAACAAATAAACACAAAAGTATCTATGTAAGTAAACATACACATGGGGGCCAAGAAATCTTTTAATTTGTATCTGTATTTTTTTTCACAACATTCTTCCAACATTGCCGCCGATACGCCGCGTATGAAATCAAAGCCTTCAGTGTTAACGTAAGCAACGTCTACACGACATAATCTATCACCTGTCAGCAGCTGTCATTTAAGCGTCACAAGCAAGCGATTGGCAGCACTTGTCAGTCAAAGTAGAATTGTTTTTGTGTCCAAAGCAACATGTTGCATGTATGCCATGTAATGATACATGAATTCGATGAGATAAAAATGTGTAGAATTTGAGGGAAAAAATCATTCAATAATTCACTGAAAAGCAATTTAATTTTGGCTAGGTAAATATTGAATAAGACGTACTGACAGCAAATAAGAAGAATAAGAGCTCACTGAGGCAGCAATCAAGCGTAGTAAAGCGGGAAGAGTGAAAGGAAAGTAGGAAGTGGTGCGAGAGAGAGAGAGCTGCAAAGAGTAAGGGTAAGCGCACACACTGACTGCCAGCCTGGTAATTGGGAAGTGTCAGTTTGGTAATCATTAATCATGCGATTAGTTAAGTGGGTGTCTGCGTGGACCAGCACAACCTGGCAAACCGTTGGTTGGCTCATCGGTTGTGTGACTCGTCTGAGGCTTCTGTGGCTGCTGCTGACGTTTCCAAACGGTTAAAATGTATGGTTACACGCTGTTTAATTTGACATGTGAACGCATGATTTGCAACGTAACGCTAAGCAAGAATACATATATCGGCACAAATGGGTAGACAGATAGCTAGAGAAATGTGCTGGCACAACGAGTTCAGCAATCCCATTGCCGATTTGTTTATTAGCTGTATTGATATGTGGTATGTGCTTGGTACGCACGCACGCACTGCTACTTCTGCTGTCAAAATAATCTTACATTCAATTAGCATTTGGAAAAATAAATTTTCACACACAAAAAACACACTTGTCCTTACTTGCTTAGCTGTCGACCGTTGTGGCGAGCACAGAAAGAGTTTTTGCACATAACTAATTGACAGCTGGTTCCGTGTGATGTGCGCTGCTTGTCGATTTTTCGGGTGACTATTTGGCTCACTGGCAGGCTTGGTGGCTCTGGCTGTTTGTCTACTTATTACATAAATGATTAATGTATCAAAAATACTTTGACTCGTCTTTTGACTGGAAAACGTTTCGTTGCAAATGAAATTAGCCATACTGAGACGGATGTACATCTTCCGGAAAATCGAACACAAGACAATTTGAAAATGCTAGCTAGTTTGTTTGAAAAAAGAGTGATTGCGGCTTCCACTTGTGCCACTGATGCGATGTGCGTTCCAATAAGCAGGCCGTTTATCGAAGCCCTGGGTCCGTGGCGCGAAATATTCGAACTGAGTTAACCTTGGCTAAGCACTACGAGACATATTTTTGGGCAATGGAAATGCGGCTTAGTATCAACGCAGAAAATACATTTATGGTACTCTTCATAAACAAATACTAGTTTTCGAAGTGAAGAAAAGTACCAAGTGCCTCGCAAAAATACGCTGTAGTAAGCTATCCCGGCGCCTCAGTGTGGAGAAGAGGGTAAAGAAGGATTCAGTGCATGCAAAACGACGCTGGGCTCCAACTGGAGCTTATCGCCTTTTCTTTCTCACAGAATCTTTACGGCGATACTTTTCCATGGGGTGTTGGTTTAGCAAAGGAGAAGAATATTTTTCTTAGGAGAATATAAAGTGTATATAGGCTATCAATGATCGGCATGACCGCGACACTTAGGACTACACAATGGCAGCACCATATACATTGTTGCATTTCTTACCGGCGGACCTATCGGCCAAGAATATAGCGTCAAAAACTGCCGCGAGGCTTTATGCTACAGGTCAGTTTGTGTGCAGGTATTACGGCCACTTTACTCGGACGTATTGACGATGTGATCCCGTGTCTGAACTTTGGGACGAACTTTGAAAGCATTATAGAGGTCAAAGCCTGGCGTCATGGCACGAGGATTACTGGCTCGGTTAATGTCTACACAGGCGGATCGAAGATGGAGAAGGGCGTAAGGGCGGCAGTTGTATGCGCGAAGCTCGGCCTCAACAAATACTACTTATAAGCTGCCAAACTGCTGCAGCATTTTTCTAGCTACTGAACAGCAACTAAGAAAATAAGCAGGTGAATCTCTATATCGACAGTCAAGCTGCGATAAAAGCGCTACTATCACACATCACTTCCTCTAGGAGTGTGGCGGAGTGCAGGGCAGCTTTGGATTTACTACATACCAATATTCACGCACATCACTACTGGGTGGCACACCGGAGTCGCAGGCAACGAGGAGGCCGACAGGCTTGCCAAGCGGTGCGTTGTCGTAAACCATGCTGAGAGAGGAGGTGGCTATTTTCTCCAAAGCGAATAGAGGGGAACTCTACCTGTCTATCATCCGGAAGTCGCAGAAGTCATGGAATAAATCATAAGGCTTCGAGGTTTCCAGGACTATGTGCAGAGCATATGACATGAAGCTCACGAAGTTTCTCCTTTCCATCCTTTCCATTGCCTGCTGGCATCGCACGCCATCTAAAAAGGAGACAGTGGAGTATCTTCTGCGAGTGTCTGCCCTTAGACGACTGCGCGTTAGTCTTCTGGGAGCAGGTTTTCTACCTAATCTGGAAGCCGTTGCCAAGGAAGGGTATAACAAGGTGTTGAAGTTTGCCAAGACGACTGCGATGTTTTTCAACATTAAACCTGATACGCAGAGACTGATCACCTAAAGTGGTTGTAGTTTATCTGGTAAAGCTATGGACCTTACTGGTCTCAGCAAAGCCACATAGTCGCTGGCCAGCTTACCTTACCTAACCCAACCTTAGCAAAACCTCATTTCATTGCCTCTGTTGAGGAAGTTTTTAGAGACAAAGGATTAATTTAACAGCGTGAGAGGACACTTGGGATAGACAGACATATCTCTATCAGGGAAATCCTATCCAGCTCGGACCGTGGAACACCAAGCTGCTTGATGAGGTTTGACTGTGACGGAGGAGGATACCTTGGAACCCCTCCTGAGGGATCATGCGGACATACATGGAGGTGTGAGCGGAACTTTCTGAAATTTCGCTGAGTAGGTCAGTGATGCAAAATACCCAGGGAACTCTGGCCTGACTATTAGAAGACAAAGCCACTAGACTTGCTTAAGAGGGGTAAATGGAGAAGTGTCTTATTCGCGGCCCGAATGGTTGTAGAGCCATAAAAAAGGACCGAGCGGGCAACTTTACTCACCAACTTTCGATACCAGATTTTCGGAAACACACTAATGTCTAACCAAATTTTTATGTGACTAATCATTTTTAAATCGCCAACCTAAGCAATTCTTTATTTGCTTTCCTTTCTAGGACTTTTAAACACATATTGGATAATAATAGTTATATTCAATCGTATAATCCCCTTTTACTTCGCTAAATACAAGCAGCCAATAAATGTCATGAAGTGCACACGTTTTTCAACACACACATTTCGCACACCTCTCCCGACCACCACCAAAAACCCATTTATTTTCGCCAAACTTCTTCTGCGCGACAACGCTGACGCGTCCAGCGATTGCTCCAGAATGCCAAATGCAAGCCATCATTCAAGATCGCCTCTGGACACTGGGACGCCAGCACCTTAAAATCTGCCGCAAGTGATTTGCAGACCACAACAAGCAGGAAGCCGAGGCATACAGGCTTTTGAAACCAACAACAAAAGAATCAACAAAAAAGCAGGCAGCCACAGCGTAGCGGCCAAACTCTAGCGAGTGTGTTTGTGTGTGCGCTTGGACGCATTTCTGCAAGATCAATTGCAGGTGATTTGTTTAGCTGTCGAAATCATCGTCTTATCGTAACTCATTACGAGATTTATTTTGTTCAACAAATGCAGAAGGTGTGATTTGTCATTGTGCAGCATTTGCATGCGCTGAACATAGCGAAAAATAAGAGCAGCCGCAACAACACAACAAAAGACAAACCAACAACAGGCAATGAGTTTGAGATGCGTAGCGTGATCAGCGAGGCGCGGGCGTATGTATGTATGAGAGACGAACGATCGCCAGCGTAGCCGATGATTCAGTTTCAACCAGCAGCTGTTGGTGGAAGGCTTTTTAGTCAGCAACAGTTCAATAAATTCTCGCTTCTCCATTTACAAGCAACGCACGCGTGGCACCCCTCCTTAGCTGTGGGCGCTTGCGTTGCCAATCTTGCCGATCGAGGAAAGCCCATTTAAATTAATGAGTATGTGTGTGTGCACGTGTGGCCCATCCATATGTATGTGTGCCACGCAACATTGTGTTCTGTGCGCGCTGACCACTGATCTTCACTCTGCGAAGTACTTTAATCTGCACTTCGTTGTTGCTTTTCATACAGGTATACATTACTCGCCGGTTGTGTTGTGGTGTTGTGTAGGGAAGCGATAATGTGATTTATGCTGTCCATTAATCTGGTAATTCATTTGTAGGCTCAGTTGCATATACACATGGCACGGCAGGCGCTGTAGCCACTCACGCACATGCTGCCCCGCTAACGACACCTTGCCATGCGGTTCCTACTTTTTTCTGTCATTTCCCGTCTCTCGTGCTTCGATTGCAGTTCGACTGCTGTTCATCTTCATCGGCTAAAAATGTTTTTACATCCGCAACTGCCGCTCGCACCGCTGCAATATGAGCAGATCACTACATGATCACTCGCAGTGCCGACCGTACACATACACACTTACCTACCTTCAGAGATCGTGCTGGTAAGCTTTAGTCGTCTTAAGCGGCTTTTCTGCTCCGCGTCAATTGTCCTACACTACCTAAATTCTTCCGTACTCCCCTCCCGCGCCTAAACTTCCTAGGCATGTACTTAATTTGAATTTGCCAAAGCTTGTTTGTCGCCACACACCGTCGATCGCCATCTACTCGTATCTGTGCTGTAGGTTTTAGAGCGATCGTTGTCGCCTGCTATTAATAAAGCATCCATTACACCTCGCTTGATTGTAAATGCTTTTGCTTGGTACTTTTCTAGTTGCGCGCCCCGACTCGTGTCGCTTGGTTGGTGGCCATCGCTCGAATGCTCTGTGTGTGCGTGTGAGTTCTGCTAGCGATCACTAGTGATCATGTGGTGATCTTAAAGTGCGATCTATTGCATACAGCTCTCTCTTCTTTACATCGCCGTTCGAAAATGAATGACAGCGATTATTTTAATGAATTGCTTGTATTTGATACTAACAAGATTTGCGGATTTGCTTTATCGATTAATTGTACGCCTGAATTCGATCGGGGAGCGTGTGTGTGTGGAAACAAATAGCTTTCTGTTTAAGGGTGTGGTGTGTTGAGAGGTTCAAAGTTTAAGAGGACTGGAACCACATTGTGCTTATTAAACATTATCTCCATGCTGCAATAACGGCTCTAGGATTTGTAAATATTAGTTGTATCTCTTCATAGAATTTAGACAAAACAAACGTACCGTAGGGATAATCTGGATGCCTGGGCCTACAACACTAGCGGCTGTTGAGCTATCGCGATTCCTCTAAGCTGCATCGAATGTAGCACGTAAGTCTCGCCGTTCAGAGAAAGCAGTGGTGAAGCTGCTTCGCCTGAGATATCACTCATCAGTATCGGATGGTTCCACGACAGGGTCTTAGAAGAGTGATATTGGTCACAGTAAACGAGCACATAAAATTGGCGTGTAGTACCTACTCTACTACAGTCTGAATACCATACAGATAAATTTGGAAAGACTTATCGGCAAACTTCTTATAAAACTTGAACAGGTAGGACTCGATGACGTTCTAATATAGCAGCCGTGGTGGTGCAGTAATGCCTTATCAGCTACTACGACGTCCAAGTGCAAGCTGATCCTTCTTCATAAAATAAGCAGGTAAACTAGAAATATATCAAAAGCATTTAGTTTTCCTAATTTCAACAAAGCTGACATCACCACTGGCAGTCTGGAGGTCAGCGCTGGGCAATGCTAGCTAGTATCTGCGTATAGACTATAATGAACAACCAATGCTCCTATGGGAGATCTAAGCCGAGGCGAAACGTCGGAAAACATGCATGCGAGTTCGTCAAACTGGTTCGTGAACGAAAGAGACGAGTCACTAATTGATTTAATTCCCAGTGAGGATTTGACCTTGATGCTCATTTAGTTTTGGAACATAAGTATATTAAACTTTTCTGCAGAAAGAAGTAGAAGTATTCCCTTTATGAATTTCAGTTGAAGAAACTTTAACCTCTACAGCAGGAAACTGCAGAAGTTACACACAGAAGCCCACGCGAAAAGCTGTTGTCTTACCGAAAGCTCGATTGATTATCTGGTTGAGAAGTTCACAACAGTATCTATATAACAGCGTCAACGAAAGCGTGTGCTCTTTTGGAAAGTGAAACCAAACTGGTGGAATATGGAGATCTCGATACTCAGAGTTTATTTTAAATAAAGCTAGGAAGAGTGAATTGCTATTCAATTGGGAACTTTAACAGACGATGGACGCCTGTTGCCTTAAAATAAATTGAGCGATGATCTGGCCAACTAGGTGATGAGCGAAGAAAAATTGCTAAAGCTTCTCCGATTTGTTGATTTCCAAGCAAATCCAGTACCACCTGAGTCTGTTGGTTTTCGGTTGGTAGATTTGCACTGTTTCTTTGGTTAACTACTGATGCGGGCGATTAGCTCTTTTAATCCATTCAAGTCTCTGGGGCGGATTATATTATTCCTTTACAACTTCAAAGGGTTGTGGAGGTGTCATTTCGCTGGCTAACTCACACCTTAGCGTGCTGCGTAAGCATGTATGTATATTCCGAGAACATAGAAGAATGTGAGGGTAATGATTACGCCCAAGGCGAGAAAAGGCTGTGATGTTTCTTTAAAGCACTTTAGACCATGTTGACTTGTATATAAGTAACAAGTTTTCTGGGTAGCGATTGGATCTCTCTCAGCATACCTTGCATGTTCCGCAACAGATCAGCCGTACGCTAGTTTTGTCCACTGTACTGTGAAAATACATGCCAATCAGAGAGTTTTCTCACACCCTTTCTCTGAAACATTGTCATCAACGACGCCCTCAGAGACGGGAGTAGAGGCTGTCAAGTTATCTCTTTTTAAATTGAAGGCTTAAGAGTTCCTGTTTCAACCTTTGGACCGCTATGGGAGAGAGGGTTTTAGCCTACTCACCGAGCGCTGGCCGAAGACCCCTCCCTTCTTATGTATAAGTTCCTTTGTTGTAATAAAAATATTGTTTAGTAGCAAAATGAATATGTTAGTGGAAAGAAGTGGTTTTTCTTAATGTTATATTTAACGAAGCGACAACTTTAGAGTTAAAGGAGTATAGAAAAAATATTGAGACCATGAAATCAAAAATTTTCGCACAAAGCAAACTTTCACTGTTTATAAACGCAAATGCCTTTATCAAGCCACTTAACGCGTTATCATGGCCTTGTCTACGTGTTCTGGCTGCGCGCGCGAACTTTAGTATGAATGCTACTTGAAAGGTATGACGCTGTTAATCGACAGCGGCGCAGTCTCAATCACGACGCGGCTCTCGATAAGCTGTGAACCGAGCATAGAAGCACAGAGAGCGCAAAACGAACCTTTGCCTTACAGATTTCTGCACAAAAAGGCTAAGTTTAAGTTAGAGAATTGTTTGGCTTTGCCTGAAATACTACGGCGCGCTGATTTCAGCTACATGGGCACAGCACAGGGCCTCCAGCGCTTACGACTGGATGCTGAATATGCGAACAGTGCAGCGAGCGCCGTACCGCCAACACTTTTTAACCACCTAAGAGAGCTAATAGAACTGAGAATATTTATTATTTGTCGGCCTTATATGATCGCCTTACCCGTGGAAGTCTTCCAGATGCTTTTCAATCTGGAACCACTGCTGGTGCGCGTCTATCCCATCGATATTGATGAGATCACGAACGCTGCGTTACGTAACTTGACAAGCGCACACTTTAGTCACACACCCAAGTTAAATAAACTGCTGCTGAATGGTAATTTTATGCAAACCCTTCCGGCAAAACTCTTCTCCACACTAACAGAGTTGACCGAACTAAGCTTGTCGTTTAATCTGTTAAACGAGCTGCCCGCGGATTTTCTGCGGTCGCAACATAAACTCATAATGCTCGATCTCTCAGCTAACTTGCTGGCATTCCTGCCGACTGGCATATTCGATGCGACACCGCTGTTATGCGAACTGGTGTTGGCTGATAATCATCTCTACGAGCCGTCAAATATCGTAGCAGTGCTCAGGTCATTGCATTACTTACATAGGCTCAATTTGAGTCACAATCGCTTCGAGTGCATTGCAGGCGCAGGCACATACGCGAACCAAACACTACTTACACGGCAGCATATCGCAGATCCCAGTGAGGAGCAGTACATAATGCTGTATCTGCAACAACAAAAGCCTGATCGTCTCGACCGTCCATACAACCTAACGGTGATCAATCTGAGAAACAATCGTATTTCCAATTTTCTCTTAGATGAAATCGTCAACGCAGGCGTTGCGTGTCCATATGAGCTCGACTTTTCCAGCAACCACATCCAACACATCTACGCGCACTCAATCATCTACAGCACGAATTTCTCCATTGCAAATGGCTGGGAGTGCGCCGGACCTTCACACGCGTGGCAAGTATGTGCGTATGCCAAGCAAACATTTTGTCCTTGGACGTCATCATTTTGCCCCGAAGCTTGTGACTGCACTTATGACACAACTGCGCTTAGCGTAAACTGCGCAGGCGCGCATCTACCGCGCCCGGAACAATTTTCATTGCCAACCACCACGTTTTATATCACACGGAATCACTTTTACGAACTGCCAGCCAATCTAACTTTCGGCTACACGAATGTAACGCGCATCTATGCGGCATACAATCGCCTCACCAGCATCGAAGTAGTGCACTTGCCCCTATTTTGTGGGCCTTCGACTTGCGCGGCAATCGTTTGGTGCGCTTGGGCGCGCAATTTTTACGCACCTACCTTAATGAAAGCGCAACACTTCAGCAGTTGTATTTGTTCCAGCATCCCTGGCTATGCGATTGTGAGGCTGAACAGTTACTGCTTGCTGTGCGCGCACATCGACTGCGCATACCGGACGCCGCGCGCCTGCTTTGCTCCAACATGCCGAACGCCACCTTGCTGCATGTGCGCTTTGTGGATATTTGTGTGTCGCCTTTAGCAAAGCGCATGCGCCTAATGTGGCTGCTCCTTAGCGTAGCGCTCGCAATTATTGTGCTAATTAGCGCTTTACTATAGATAGACACTGGAGGTGAACGTATGGCTTTAAGCGCACGATATATTTCTCTGTTGCGAACGCGAGTGTAAATTGGATAAGCATAAAATGTTCGATGCCTTCATCTCGTACGCGCATCAAGATAAAAATTGTGTCAATAATATCCTACTGCCAGGACTGGAGCGGTGTGATCGTCCATTCCGCGTGTGTACTCGCGAACGTAACTGGTTAGCTGGCGCTTACATACCCAAACAAATTGTAGAATCGGTGGCGCAGTCGCGTCGTACGATCATTGTACTTTAGCAACATTTCGTCGAATCGGATTGGGTTGGCATGGATTTTCGCACGGCGCATCAGTGTTCGTTGAATGAGGGACGTGAGCGCATAATTATCATTAAGTATGGTGAGATTACGAATATGTTGGCCATTGACAAAGAGTTGAGGGCCTACTTGGACATGACTACCTACTTGAAGTGGGAGGATCAACCATGGTTTTGGCGAAAGTTGCGTTACGCTATGCCACATTGGAAGGGAGAAGGACGTAGAGCTGGAGTAATGCTGGAGCTGGAGGAGCGTGAAATGGTATACGTGGAGATGAATCGTTTACGATGAAGAGATCGAAATATACTTACATATAGTTTTATGGAAAAAATGCTTTTTTAGAGGAAGTAAATTTGAAAGTACGTGAAGTTTTCTGAAGACTTTTCTCTTATCTAAATAAGCTACACGTGTCATCATATAAGGATAAAACTTTTTAATTTTTTAAGTCTTATATACTCTTTCTAGGTGGTTCTAAATCCGTAGATGCATCTTGATTCAAAATTTTCATTCTTATGTAGCTTAATTTTTATAGCCCAATACAACGACATTAAGCCTGACACGAGAATACCACTACAAACACCACATAAATTCATCTTTCCTGGAATATGTTTCGTTAATTTTTTTTTTTCAGACAGTCATCAATAAACAATAATATTGTATAACATTCAGTAAGCTTTACTGCAACAAAAGTGCCCAGCGCTTCACACTCGCTACGCTATTTTCCAGCAGGCAGGCAATTCTATTGAACTGATCGCGTCGCGCTGCCAATCGTGCCACACCACAGGTTAGCCAATAGTTATTATATCCTGCTGTTGGCTTCCGATTACTATTAGCTGCCGTAGAACGTGTTACACGTCCACGCTGACTGTGAAAGATTGGTCTGTGATTTGTGCGGTAAGTAGAGTTGCCATAAGAAAAGCAAATAATGTGCATAGATGTACTTTAACCGAGAGAAGCGTAGAAGAGCTACAGGAAATATCAATAAATGTACACTGAGTATTGGGTAGAAAAACTGAAAATATTAAAACAAAAATGTTGAGACTATCCACCACGAACACCAAGGCTTTGTAATGAAATTTTTAGTTTCGACTATATAAGGTTAGGTTATTCGTTAATCTACTCGAGATCGACGACAAGAAACAATATCTGCCGAAAATCAAACCATCCATCCTACGCACAGTTCCCGACTAAGATGTATGCGGCAGAAGAAACCTTGCATTAAAGGACGCACGTGCCATATTCTTTTCACTTAGAATTCCAAACTCAATCAGGCTTTCATCGATCTTACACTTTAAGTGTTAGGAGTTTAAAATTAGTCAGCCTGCAGAGTGCATTTGGATTGAGATTAGAAATATTTTGAATATGAGAACTGGATGATCACGGTCTGGCGAAAGTAGCAGTCTACCACTTTAATAAGCGATGGTAAAACCACAGGTAGGGTAGACTAATGCTACAATCGCCTCTGCGCCGTGAAAGCCCGGAGAGACCTTCGAGTATGTATTTTCGTAGCCACATATTATTACGAACGAAAAATGACACTGAAGATGGCACAATGCCGAAACCGGTTTGTCTGCAAACCAAACTTGTCAAGGGATGACGGAAATTCGTTCCAAAATAAAGTATTATTACTTTGAGCACAAGAATAAGAGGAGTGTCAACCCCGCCGTCACTTACTGGAAATCTGAAAAAAGTGGAAAAACACCAAAAACAATGATATTAATATCTTAAGCCAAAAGAAATTAAGATGGTGGAAACATCCAAAATCCAGCGGGGCGTAACTTCCGAAGTAATATTAAAATCATAGAGGGAAGGCAGAAACGGAGTCAGAAGCAGAACGAAGACAAAAACATATTTAGGGACGGAGACAGACACAGAACCAGATACAGAGCCAGAAACACCGGAAAAGACGCTGTCAGAGAGGGATACAGCAACAACCAAACCCCCGATGTTAGTGCACAATAATAGAGCTACCGGCACCAGAGGAGTAATCTATGCTATAGCAGCGACCCAGGCTAAAATTTTATCGAATCACACGGCTGAAGGTAAAATTCTTGCTAAGTGCAGGCCTGTAATAAAGAAGAGGAAGCTAGTGATACAGAAACAGTAGAGTGCCAGCATGGACATCAAAATGGGTTCTCAGAGCTGAAAGATTTTCGACATTATCGGCAACTTTTGTGGAAACTGTACTGCCGCGGAAGCGGAATCACACGAAAAGAATTCATTCATAGAAAGAGACCAATGCAATATCAGAAGAAGTACGAACACCGATGGAAATATCCCTCAATCAGCACTCCTGATCCCGGGAAATCAGCAAGCATGTCGGGGTGATAAAATCAAATCCAACGATTACGAAAAAGAAGAAGAAATATTAGGTTGACAAAACCAAGAAATATACTACATATAACCGCCCCATAAAGGAAGAAAATCAATATCCTATTCTTTGAGGTACTAAAGTCAAAGTGCAAAGTGCCAGTTAGAAGAAGCTAAATAACATCCATTAAATTCGGCGAACTCGCTCAACCGCCAGTGACATATACGGCCAGCTATATACTAATTGAAGAAGTAAGAGGGATCTACTACTGCCACTTATGGAGCTGAAATATGAGCTAGCACTTTACATAATTGTAAGAAATCTCATGAAAATAATATCCCCAGCGCAGCGCTCGACAGCTTAATTATCGTATCGTGCCTGGGCCCATTTAACTAGTCATAACCTTTAGAACTATTAGCCCAGGAGAGGAAAAGCTTTTTGTAGTAAATAAAGGCGAGGAGGGTGGTGCGTAACTGGCCAAAACTGGCTAATACCAAAAATTTGAATGATGTGTCAACGGAAAGTTTGGCAAAGTTAGCTGTTTCTCTGGATCCCAAGTGCATAATGATCCCTATAAACCAGACGACACTGGTGGTGATAGAGGAGAAGGATTTAGCCCCGCTTAGTGTTTAAAATTGACACTACATATCGAACACCGGTTGTCACGTCGTAGCACCTAATTTGACGACATTTCAGTTACGGCAACGGCATCGCCAAACACTACGGTCTCGCGACCTGGTCGTTGGAGGAGAATGGACTCCACGTCAATCCCAAACAGGCCTAAATAGAGCTGTCCACGAGGAAATATAAGAGAACGCCTCCCACCCTCAATGGCGTGGGATTTACACTCTCCCACGGAGTTAAATACAGGAGGATATACAGGATGTTGGACTGGAATCAGTACCTTAGAGAGCAAGGTGAGCAGCGATACACACTTTCCTGTGTAATAATAGCAAATTAGCCTCTGCCTTCAGTAATGGTATATGAACTCTACTAAATCTTCTTCCTACCGGCCTCACAGATGGAGAAGCACTATATCTCAAAAATACTGGGCATCAACCTTACACGAACTGAATTACATTACCCAAATATTCTGCTTCGACACACAGAGGTGACTGTGACTGCATGAACCGCTTGGACTTAAATAGCGAAGCAACTTCTCTACAGTCCGCTACCATTTATTCTGAAAGCATACTGCGATTAGATCTCCGTAGAGTGCAGCAACTTTTCTTCGAAAGTGGCTAACGAATGTGGAAAATGCTCGCTAAAGTGCCATAGCAAGGGTTTAACTGGCCTAAGGCTGCTTCACAGCCAGGCTGTGTGGAGTGGCAATCGCCGTAACCTAACATAACTTAGCTATCGAGTAGGGGGAACGAATGGATGAATGAATAAAATCGCTAAGTACTTATAAGGGAAGAAAGATCAAATTACGCAGAACTCAGCTTTGAATACTCGCGCTTTCAGTATGACTGGTGCATCTTCGAAAATGTATTAGGTCCAATTAGCAGTAACAAGAACATCAGATCTACGATGGGAGCCTAGTTAATGCTAGCCCGGTGACTTTTAGCCATGTTGTTGCTGATTTTATTGTAGCGGCTAATTAATCATACCTAGAGTCGAGTCATTGTTGTCAAACTCAGGCCGATGATAACTGCTGTTTCGACGGGTTACGACCATAGGAAGAAGGATATTTGTTGAGTTGGTTCACATGCCGGACACACAATAGCTAAAGCTTTTCCTCTGCAGTTGGGGGATTGAACTTTGATAACTGCATTCATAAGACGGGCGTTGATTAAGGAGGCGTTGGTCCCACGGCGAATGTAGTTCATTACCTGACTATACAGTACCGCGTCCAATAGTTGACGTAAGTAGTTCTGGACTCTATCGTTCGTTTCGTAAAGATGCCTTCTAACGTGCCTGTAAGGAGGTTCAGCTTGAAGTAAGTGGCTGTTTTGGCAGCTCACGTCAGAAATTGCTTGCTGAGTATGAAGCTGCCTTACTCTCCCATCGGAGCCTCGCTATGAAGGTGATGTTCAGGCGACATCAGAAGACATCCTAAACGTGTCTGGATTGCCTTATTGTGGAAAATATGTAGCGTCGTCCACTGCGCCCCACTTGACCTCGGTAAATTCTTGTATTTAACCTTGACCTGCAAAAAAAACTTATTTTATTAAGAAATCCATTTTTGCATCTTGTTTAGTTTTAATACATATAAGCATCGCCTTTTTATGAACCTGGTAACCCTTTTTAAAAAAGCAATAACCTATTTTTATATCTGCCTTGCAGTCAGTCTCCTTTATTGTTGTGTTAAATGGGCAAAGGCTCGTGTTTCACATACAAACACTTCATAGATGCTTCCAACCAAGCACACCCGCACACAATCACACACAGATCCAATGGCAGGGGGTCACATAATGCCCAGCAATTTTTCCAAACTGTCAAAAATTTTTGTTCAATCCGAAAGCCGTGAGTGTTGGTAGCAAATATATAGGTTCGCACAGCGGCTAGCGATGGCCCTGCGTGGCTGGCGGCAAGACGCCCACCAACTGCGTCGCTGAACTGATCGTTCGAACTGAGTGCACTTACCTATGGGCATACATACATATCAGCATACATAGTACTTGCATTGGTAAGTTCCACTGGCCATTTATTCCGCTAACTACTAGGCTTGACAGCGTGTATTTGTTGTTACTATTGTTGTGTCGCATTGGAGTCTATGAAAAATTCTATCCAGCAAATAAGTGTTTATAAAAGTGGCTTATTATTTGCAATTTAGCCACTGGTTTTGATTTTTTACCCCGCAACAAAGCACACACTGGCTAGCTGGGTTAGCTGCCGGTCAGCAGCAAATAGCGAAAATATGGTTATTGGCGGGCCACCGGGTGTAGTTGCATGTGCAAGCTTTGCTTTTCTTTGCCCCAATGCATCGCTGTCACGATCATTATCGCAATATTTTACTAAAAGAAATTTTTAAATGGAATTTAGCACACATACATAGTTAAACCTACTTACATTAGGGACTCATGTGTGCATGTGTGTTTATATGTACGTATGTACATCCACACTTTGGTCCAGTCGCTAGTCACTTTGGCTGTTCTACAGCTGAAGTTCACTTTTGCTTTTTCTCTTCTCTGGTGTGTCTAGCGGCCTCCTGCCAGTCAGTGGTGGCTAATACGCTGCGGTTGGTCCTGCAATCTCACACTTGCATGTGTTTGTATGTATGTTTTTACAAAGCTAGCCATCTAGCTACGGCCACTTACTTCTGTCCTGCCTCGTCTGCGCTGCCAAACGAATCGTTGTAATGAGTGAATTATGCGTTTGTTGAACAGGTACTCAGCGTTGTCCTGTGGTGTTGTGATCTTGTTGCAACACCAAATTGCAACTATTTATTGACCGCGGATTTATTGCGTTGCGGGTGAGTAAATAAATTAAAATTTACTACAATCACAGATACAAACATATGTTTGTACAAACTTAGCAAAAATGTACATGGAGTGGAACATTAATTTGTAAGTATGTACATTAGGGCGGGTCAATTTGTATGGGAAATTTTTTCAACTAAGCGCGTTAAGACAGAAGGATTCTGCGTGTAATTCAAAGTAAATTTCCCGAAGAATTTGGAGTTTGCCAAATTGTGAAAATAGGTTTCTTAGCATTTTGCTGTAGTGTCGTAAAGAAGTGCTCCAAGGGGTTTTTGGTATGAGGAATCCATTTCTGCACTTATCTTTTTCTTAAACTTCCACCAGAGGGCGCAACAGTCAACATTTTCACATTTTCTTTGAAACCTATTTCACAATTCGGCAAACTCTTAATTGATTTTGATCCATGGTTTCTTCTACAAATTTGCTTTGAATTACACTTAGAATTAAATTAAACGCGCATAGTCAAAAAAATTTACCCGCCCTGATGTACATACATATATGTTGTTTTGTTTCTTCCGCATAAAATACGGTTTAACGTAATGCTATAAAGTGTTACAAATGCACTTTAATCTGCTATACCGAATGCTTTAGAATTATGTTGATCATTTTGGTGCTCTTCCACAGACCTTGACCTTAATCATGCCAGTCACGATATTTCACTTTCCTGGAAATTCTGGCATACATCTTAAGTATATCTCAAGAAATGTCAAAGTTTGTGCCAAATTGTTATTAAATGAGCCTTTTCAGTATGTGGAGCATTTTTTTTTTTTTGTAGAAAGTATTAATATATGTGAATATGACTTTAAATTCATCTCAATGCCAAATTTCAAATAGCATACATATTAGCTAAGATAAATTTAACTTTTAGGAAAGGTGGCAACCCTCTAAAAAAATTTGGGCGAAAATGCTATATTTAACTGCTTTCGTTTGGCAACCCCCATTATTAATTAAACCGATTTCAGCTTTCTATTCTAGAAATACAGCTTTCTTAACTACGTCCATTTAATCAATTATATAAATAGGCAATCATGTTTCCTTTACACCCCTTTTACGGCTAAACTGTACTTCTAAGGTATAAACAATTATATATCATTAGAAAGGTATTTTGATGCTGATGTGCAGGCAATTTTTAAAATTTCAAATCAGTTTAAAATAGAGCGAAAAAATCAATTCAAAAGTC
>NW_023458567.1:16090397-16116327 GCF_013731165.1 Rhagoletis pomonella | reverse complement strand
ACATGAACATGAACATGAACATGAACATGAACATGAACACGAACATGAACATGAACATGAACATGAACGTGAACATGAACGTGAACATGAACGTGAACATGAACGTGGACGTGAACTTGAACGTGAACTTGAACGTGAACTTGAACTTGAACTTGAACTTGAACATGACATGAAGGTGTAGATAAACATAAACATAAACATAAACATTAAAAGCGATAGAGACAAAGATAGAGAGGATGAAAGTGATAAAAAGGAAATACAACTGGAGAATGTGCGATGTTATATTGTGATGTGTTATGCTACATATGTTATGTTATTGAATCTAATGCTATTCTATGTTATGTAATGCTAAGTACTAAGCTAAACTCCCCTCCACTTAACCCATTCCAGCAAATTTTATTTCAGCTCAACTCAACTCACATAAACTATCCTTAATTTTAGCGGTTGAATTTCAACCGCTGGGCGAACACTAGTTAAATTAAATTGAAATAACTTTTTCCAAAATGTTTTTGAAAAAGCTTATTTAGAATTTCGAAAGGTACAAGGCTTCTTAAAAAATATTTTGGAATACCAGTTTTTGTAAACCTCTCACGTCTGACACCCATTTTAAAAAAATTCATTTAACTTTTTCATTAAATTGATTTAGAATTTTTAAACTGGTGGCAGCACTTTTCAAACATATTTCCGAAAAAAGGCTTACTAAACCGCTCTCCTTTAATACCAATACTAAAATATTTAAACTGTTTAATTATTATAAACTTTAGAATAACTGGCAACCCTCTTAGGATTAAATTGATTTTGGACCATAGATATTTTGCAGAAAAGTTCCATAAAATCTACTGAGATCCCTTTTCATTATTTTTCGACATCAACCACATTCATTAGAGGCAGATGGGATAACATTAGTGAAAGATGCGTTTTTTCATTCCGTTTTTATTGTGGTATCGGCTTCACTACCTTGCGTAAATCGGCTAGTCTAAGTATACTAATACTACTAACGTTAGGCCCAGAAAAAGTGCTGTTCGGGAAGGGTTGAAGGGGTGGAGAGACCTATTTGATGGGTTAGTGACGAGCGAAAGTGAAGCGGTGGTTGGTTTCATGTGGGTTGCCTTCACTAGTTGGACTTATATTGGGTATGTCAACATCGGAGGTGAATAAGTAGGAGCTAAGTCTGCTGTAGTTTTGAGACCCTAGTTGCGCCAGAGGTACGCGCATCTTTTCAGTCAACTAAAGCTGTTCATCAGCGATGGGTGGTGGTTGGATGCCCGTTTTGACCTCTCTGTACATATTGTCCAGTAGTTGTCCGATGTATGAAGATGGATATCTTGTCCATGAGACAAGTTGAGATATCTATTGCTTAAGAGGTTGCACTGCTTCCAGAAAATGTTTGCAGCAGTAAGCCACATGTTCCGGCTCATATCTAAAAATTTAATAAGTTTTCATGCGACTGTCACGGATGCCAAGTTCTATGCATAGGGAATGTTTTCGGCAAACTTATCCCTACATAATCTTACTATAAACCAAACTTTAACTGTCGATATCGTCGCATTCCTCACGCAAATGTATTCTAACTCTTCATCATCTTTATAGGAGAGCTCCATATTTTAGGGTCGTATGGACAATAGGCCACTTCCCCGTATACGCAACGAGCCCAACGTTCGCTTTACAGAGCCTCTACAAGCTACGTGGGTTTTGTTTCCCTGCTAGTAAATAACTCCCTTTGCCGTCCCTTCAAAATTTTAGAGCAGGGGTTTCTATCAGCTGTAGTGTAGTAGATTGATGAAGAGTTTTAGTTATCTTCTGACTTGAGGACTTAAGCCCATTACATTTGGCACAATTTCCCCTTGCCTACATTGAACTTCATCTGCAAAGAACTTCTCGTTTTTTTGCTAATTCGTTTGAGAATAATCCCACAGATCCTAATTCCGTTTCCGTTTCCATTTTTGCGCCGTCTGTAAATATTGGGATCTTGAAATAAGAATACCTAATAAATATAACAGCCTTTGAACTCTTCGCAAGATGAGCCAAACTTTAGTCTTCCAGGAGAACAGTGTAGAAACATTTGATGCAAAAAATCGCTTTTGCGATAGGTCAACGTTTGCATCATTTAGTGATGTGGTTCTGAAACTGTCTTTCCCCGATGTTTGTGAGCAGGACTAGTTCGGTTTTCGGGGGATGAAACCCGAAGGCTTTTACCTATTAGCAGCCCAATCGTTAAATGCGGACTACAGAGTTATTGTTTAAACTTGCGTCCACCACTGCATACATTTGTATGTATATATTTTTTCTCCTCTGCATTTGCGCACTTCGGCAATAATTCAATAGCACTTTTTATGAGTAATGACACTTCATTAATATGCAATAAATGTAATAAACGCGCTACTGTCACATTACAAAAAAAGGCGCAAGACACTAGGCGACATATGTAAGTGCCGACGCAGCGATCGCAGATCATTGCTGGCGAGTGTAGGGCAGATCTAAAAATGAAGCGCATAAATTGCCGCTGATCTGGCGCAGGCCAAGATAAGCAACAAATTATCCCTTTTTTAGTTATACTCGGCGTTGGGTGAAGGAAAAAAAACTAGCAACAGTTTATTTTTTATTTTTTGCCTCCTTTGCCTAATGAGTAGCGTCGCACAAGAAACTGAAAACGGCTTAGGCTGTTGGCTGGACGCGCATATTTCTTATTGGCACGCTGGAGGATGGGCTGCCGCCGTCCATCGATGGCGGCAACCTGCCGCTTATTAATTGTTAACGGCACGTTATATTAAATGCAGCTGCAAGCGTCTTTTTGCTTTGAAAGCTGCTGTGTATTTTTTTTCGTTTTCACGATCAACGACAACATTCAACAGGGTCGCACTATGAGGAAGGACTTTAAGTACGCGCAATTGTGTACAGTTCAATTAAGTATGGATAGAGTCGGTGACATTTGTGACTCGCGCAGCAGTGACACTTCGACAGCACTGGCAATTGTGGTGGCATGCAACCGAATGATGATCAATTAACGACAGCCAATTGTTTGAATAGACAGCAAGACAAAATTTTAACTAGGAAGGCATGCACAAGAGGATGTAGTATGTATGGATCAACAGCACTGATGATACCGCAATTTAAACAACCAATATGGAGGATAGTCTGTGCGGAGACCAGCCGCGCACGCGAAGGGCTTTACAATTGCTCAGGCACTTGCCACTCGCTGCTGCTGCTGCTGCATAAATTACTTGCTGCTTGTACATCCTCATAAACCGAGCATGTATTACATGGTGTTAAATCTTAATTGAAAATGACAGTTTTTGTATCTATTTCTTGCTTGTATTATTGCACTCACTCGATAGCCACTCTCATTTGCAAGCATACAATTAATTATTGAAAGTATGTATGTTTGATCGTCTGCCAACGATCGAGTCAGAGGGCGTGTGATGTTGCCACATGCACAGAAATTGATTACGTTAACGACAACAGGAAGTGATGAGCAAAAGTTTTCAAATAAGTTATTTTATAACTCATACGCCCACTCAACTGAACTGTTTAAGCTTCAAGTCGACAATTCAAAGAATTTGCTACGGGAGCGAATTTTAATTTCCGCTCCTTGGAATTCCCAAATCATGAAACCCGCGTGCTGTTTCAGCGAATAGTTGAAGATTATGGATGTCCACAAATTCTAAGTCGGCTAGACACTGAAAGAATTTACTAAAAATCCGAAGTCATGGGTTTGTTGTTGGTGTTGTAGCACCAACGCTCAACCCCCGTTATTTGCGTCAGCTTGTTCATCCTCTAACTCTCAAAGCCCGGAACCGAGGTAGCGGGCGACCTCAATGGCCGCAGCCCCTAGTGCTTCCATTGTCAGGTCGTCGGGTTGCAGGTACATGTGAAGAGGTGTTGGGTGTCGCGTGAACCTCGCCGGCATGCTAGGCAGGTGTTTGCCACTACTGAGTTCAGCCGCAGCTTTGAGACTGTGACACAACCCAGAAAGGAGTTAAGCTAGTGTGCATTTGGTCTTTCTCGGAAATTGGGATTTTTAAGTGTTGATGGACAGCCGTCCACCAAATAGAACGATGTTGTCCTTAAGCGTGATGAGGCTTGTCCTGACGGCATGGCTATTTAAGTTGTTGAGCGCCGCTCTGTATCGCGCAGCGTCGAACGCATAGTCTACTTACTTACGAAGTCTGTTCCCGTTTCGAAACGGGGCGCTTTTAGAGTGTTTTCCAAGATGACATCTCACGAGAAATTGTTAAATAGCATCAAGCTTTGTTCTTCTTGATATTGGTCGAACTTACTTAGAGCTGCGTTTTGGCAAGTTACTGGATTTCGCATTCCTGCCGATCGCTTTGTACGTTGCGTACAGAGTCTCCTTGTCGGTCCCAGAGTTCGCGTCGACTGGCAATTTGAGAACTTTGTTCCTGATGCACAGTTTGTTACAGGTGACAGAGGCTGTAAACCCTGCCTCCTAGGTCTTAGCGAGGTTGGCCGTCGTTATCTTGGTGCCACAGATTTCTAGTTCAAGCGTCGTTTTTTGTGAGGGATAACGGCAAAAAAACTGTACTCTTCCTCTACTCGTGGTTTCTGCAACTGTGACAAATCTCGGCGTCTACGAACGGTCCGAGATACCCCGGTTAATGGTGTTACATAAATTATTACAACATGGGCATCAAAAGAAATCGTTTTGAAAAGGCCTGTTTTGGGTGTTAACCGATTTTCTAATCGATATTGTTATCGATATTTTTATCGATACTTTTATCGATTTTCTAATAGATTTTGCTACAAATATTATTATCGATTTTGCTATCGTAATTTTTATTGAATTTGGCATCGTTTTTGTTATCGATATTTTTATCAGTTTTGTTATCAATATTTTGCTGGATGTTACTATCGATTTTGTTATCTACCGAATATAAAGATAAAAATGAAGATAAAGGAGAACATAATAGCATAAAAGTAATAAGAACGAACAGGGGTAGAGGTAGAGATCTAGATAAATAAAAATAAAAAATATAACCTTAAGCAAAAGCGGATGTAGATATGTACATATATACATACATACATACAGGGTGTCCCAAAAGTAACGTGCCAAACTTGAGGAGAAGGCAGGTGGGGTGGTGAGCTCTCTGATAAACAAAAAATTTTCAGGTAAAAGTGTCACCGTTTTTGAAATATTTAAATTTTTTTGAATTAAAGAAAAATCGTGCCTTTTCATGTATTTTATTTAGCTGCATCTACAAAAAAGGCTATACTTAGTAAATTTTTTATGTAACATACTTTCAGATAGTTGCTTCTCCATACTCAAATGCAATGTGGTTAAAATATATTAAGGAGCCATTATAAAATTAGGACTATATTGCGATTTTTAAGTTTTTGATATTTTCTTCCCCAACTTTGACTATCTCGGGTGAAAAAAAAATGTACTGAGCTATAACTTTACATTACATAAAAAAATTGCTCATTTAATAAAGATTTCAGAAAGGTGCCACACTTACTGTTTTGAATAGAAAAAAAAAGTTATAGCCGCTTTTGTGGGTAAAGGATTGAGACACGCTAGAATGTATTTAATAGATTTAAATTGAATTTGCTCTTGTTACCGTCAAATGACATGCTAAATAGTACAAAGGTACATTATTACCTGCAAGGGCTATATCTATCAATATTTTGTGTGAAGGATGGGTTCACGTGAAATAAGATATACATGAGTTGTTTGAAGAAAAATGTATTCATTTATTGATAAAATATGCTCAAATTGGCGACCTTCTACTCTAATACAAGCTCGGCACCTTTTAAGAAAAGACGCTTTTAGAGATCTTAAACTCAATTTATTTGTTCCCGCAAATGCTCTTCGTTTTGAATTGTTTCTGAATAAATTTTGTCCTTAAGACAGCCCCAGTAGAAAAAATCTAATGGATTCAGGTCTGGCGATCGAGCGGGCCACGTGATTGGCCCGTATCGTCCTATCCATCGGCGAGGATAAGTTTCGTCTAAATGAGCTCTTACTTCACGCCTGTAGTGAGCAGGGCACCCGTCATTTTGCAGCCATAGTCTTCGCCGCAGGTTTAAGGGTACATCTTCCAAAAGAGTTCGAAGCCGTTCCTGAAGGAACTCTAAATAACTGTGAGAGTTGAGCGTTGGCGGCAGTTCCACAGGTCCCAATATCTGACAATTAAAAATACCGCACCATAAATTTATTTTGTACCGATACTGCGAACGATCTTCTCTCATTTCGTAAGGATTGTCTATCTGCCAACTGTGAAGGTTACGTAAATTAAAATAACCATCACGTTTGCATGATGATTCATCGCTCCAAATTATTTTATTAAAAAAGTTGGGGTCTGATTCATGCATTCGCAACATTTCACGGCAAAATCTAACTCTCGACAGGTAATCTCTTTCTTGTAGAGCCTGAACACGTTAAATGTGGTATGGATGAAATCGATGGTCTTGTAAAGCTTTGTGAACTGTAGTTTTTGGTATTCCCGTCCGTCTTTCCATCATTCTCACTGAAGTCGATGGACCTAGTTCCACTTCCTCTAACACAGCTTCAACATCTACCGTTGCAGGACGTCCTGTTTCGCCACCACGCCTTCCAGGTATGCGACCTTAAAAAAGTGAAAAATGATAGTTAACAAGCAAGCAAACAAGAAAGGTGTAAAAATCACTTACCTTCATATATTTCTCTATGGGTCCGGGCGAATACTTCACGACCCGGATGTCGACGATTGGGGTATCGCTCTGCATAGTCTTTGAGCAGCTCTGGCATTACAGCAAGCTTCACCGTAAATTAGGTGAATATCCGCATATTCATGCGACGTATACTGCGTGTTCTCTGTCATAGTATTAATAACACAATGTTCGAAGGGTCTAATTTCACAAAATCCACTTTCACTAATTCCGGTAAGTAACACAAAATAATGTCAGGAGCAGGTAATAATGTACCTTTGTACTATTTAGCATGTCATTTGACGGTAACAAGAGCATATTCAATTTAAATCTATTAAATACATTCTAGCGTGTCTCAATCCTTTACCCACAAAAGCGGCTATAACTTTTTTTTATACCCGAGCGCACTTGTGCACAAGGGTATATTAATTTTGTTCACATAACGGTTGTTTGTAACAGCCAAAACGAATCGAGATAGATATAGACAAATGTATACAGAAATGATCAGGATGAAAAAAGAAATCGATTAAGCCATGTCTGTCTGTCCGTCCGTCTGTCCGTCTGTCCGTCTGTCCGTCTGTCCGTGTACACGATAACTCGAGCAAAAATTGAGATATCTTAACGAAATTTGGTATGTAGGTTTCCCTTAATCCAAGGTAGGTTGGTATTGAAAATGGGCGAAATCGGACTTTAACCACGCCCACTTCCCATATAACGGTAATTTCCAGAAATACGAAAACTGCGATATTTTAGTAACTACTAAAGATAATTCACTCAAAATTGATATTTATAATAAGTTTTAGACGAAAAATAAGAATATTATAAATTTTTGGAAAATGGGCGTAGCCACGCCCACTTATGGTTATATGTGTATATCTTGGTAACCGCTGCACCAATTTCTTCCAAACTTGGCACAGTTGTTGGCCTTCGCACAACATACTAAATGGCCGAAAATTTTTAAAATCGCTCAATAACCACGCCTACTTCCCATATAACGGTAATTTTCAGAAATACGAAAACTGCGATATTTTAGTAACTACTGGAGATTATTCGCTCAAAATTGATATTTACAATAATTTTTCGACGAAAAATAAGAATATTATAAATATTTGGAAAATGGGCGTAGCCACGCCCACTTATGGTTACATGTGTATATCTCGGTAACCGCCGCACTAATTTCTTCCAAACTTGGCACAGTTGTTGGCCCTGGTACAGCATAAAAAATCGCCGAAACTTTTTAAAATCGGTCAATAACCACGCCCACATCCCATATAACGGTAATTTAGAGAAATACAAAATCTTCGATAAATCAGTAAATATTGAAGCTAATTTATTCAAAATTGATACTTGCAACAATTCCTTACCAAGAAATACGTTTATGGTAAAATTTTGGAAAATGGGCATGGCACCGCCCACTTATGATCACATATATGTATATCGGTAACCGTTCTACCAATTTGTACCAAACCCGGTGTGGTTATTGTGCTTGCCACGTGTAAGCAAAACGTTGAAAATTATTGAAATCGGACTAAAATAACGGCCGCTTCTCATATAACGGTAAATTTCAGAAATGCTTGAAACTTCAATATTTCGAAATTGAAGGACGCTAATTTACTCAAAATTGATACACCCCGGCTTACCATCTAGCGGAAGGTTTCGGAAAGGTGAAAAAACATATTTAATACTTGCGCCGGGTATTTAATGTTCGGCTCCGCCCGAACTTAGACTTTCTTACTTGTTTCTATTCAAAACAGTAAGTGTGGCACCTTTCTGAAATCTTTATTAAATGAGCAATTTTTTTATGTAATGTAAAGTTATAGCTCAGTACCTTTTTTTTCACCCGAGATAGTCAAAGTTGGGGAAGAAAATATCAAAAAGTTAAAAATCCAGAAATAGTCCTAATTTTATGATGGTTCCTTAATATATTTTAACTACATTGCATTTGAGTATGGAGAGGCAACTATCTGGAAGTATTTTACATAAAAAATTTACTAAGTATTGCCCGGTTTGTAGTTGCAGTTAAAGAAAACACATGAAAAGGCACGATTTTTTTTAAATTCGAAAAAATGTTAATATTTCAAAAACGGTGACACTTTTACCTGAAAATTTTTTGTTTATCAGGGAGCTCACCCCCCCACCTACCTTCCCCTAAAGTTTGGCACGTTACTTCTGGGACACCCTGTATGTATGTATATTGGTTATGAGACAAAATAGATATGTCACGCAAGTTTTACTTCTCCAGTGTGGCCTAGATGCACTTACTTTTTAACCGACTTCCAAAAAAGGAGGAGGTTATCAGTTACTCGGAATATTTTTTTTTTTTGCGTTTTTAGCGATTTTACCGCATATCTTTGGACCACATCAACCGATTTCGATAATTCTTTTTGCATCGGAAACGTAGTGTCTCAGAGGTGGTCCCATACTAATCTGGTTTAGATCCGATCATTGGATCATTATAAATATATATATATATATATATATTTTTATATGAGAATTGAAGTCGGTTTTTTGCTGAAAATGACTTGTTTTTAATTCAGCCCATATGAATATGTATACCAGCTTCAGTTCTACAGTTCAAAAAAGGCGTTAAAACGTAGGTGCTAAATTTGCGTAATCTTCAAGTATTCACTTTTTATAATTTTTAAATGTCTCCGAAGACTTGTTAGAATTCTCTTCTGTACTTTTAATGTTTATTGCTTTAGTTTTAATAAACTCTAGAATAAGTGCGTATAATTATTTCATTATTTTCTCAGGATGAGTGGTTACGCTTCAGGTCTCAACCAATAATAAATGACTTTTCATTTATTCTTGTACAATTACATTTCCAAAATTGTTAACGATGAATGAGTGGTGTCTAAAAGAGGTCGGCACCGAATTATTAGTACTGATGCGTACAAAACAAACGAGTACTATGTAAGTAAAAATCATTAAAGCGTGGAGGCCTAAACTTAACCATACCGGCTTTTACATATGAAGGCACAACGAAGATGCACACAGCCATATGTATATAATACAACATAGTATATACCACCAGTATATTGTATACTAACGTGCACAAATGCCTTATTCATAACTAGCTAAAATGAGGTAGCTTTTGTATTGACCCGAAGTTACTTAAGTTCAAGCTGACACCCCTAAGGTAAGAGCGTGTCAGACCAATATTTCGCACTTTTCCACGCAATTCGCTGTCAAATTGAGAAAGAGAAATTTTATTTCAATGAATGAACAGCCACAAAGATCTTTCTGTCAGTTTCTGAAATAAAAGTTGGAAGATGTGACTGCAATTGAGGCAGCGTAAATCGATTTCGGAAATATATTTCAACTTGCTCGTGCTGCACTAGCAATTTGCAAATTCGCCTTTCGGAAATAAAAAAGCTCTTTCGAAAGACACTTTACATGCAAAGTGTGACTGCTCATGCAACTTCTTTCTGAAATTTCTCAATTTGACAGCCTTTATGGAATATATGTATTGCATTACCACGTCTGACAGACTCTATAATTTTGGATAGGAATTTTTTTATCCATATGTGTGGAACGATCCCTTCCCAAAATTGGTTTTGAGACAAACCGGTTTCAGCGTTGTGTCATATTCAACGTAATTTTCATAGGTATATAGTATTTAAAATATAAATACAAAATACTTATTTGTATTTTGTACTTAAATTCCTTTTTGTAAAAGTATTATGTATTTTTATTTCAAATACTTTTTGTGTAAAGTATTTGTATTTTGTATTTAAATATTTTTTTTTTAATTCTACAAGTACCCGATCGAAAATAAATCTCGATTTTAGACATTCCTTGGTCAGATTCTCTTTCTTTCTTCAAGGGCCCGACAAAGAAAACTATCAAGGCGCTAGATACAAAGGTAGCGCTCGCTCTAAGCAGCCACTCTCCAGTCATTTTGGATTATTGACCGCAAGTACCCTGTTCTAGTACCGACCCACTAGATTCCAGTTCCTACCACCTGCATTAAATCGCACCAAAAATCCATAAACTTTTGATAATTCCAGTAGAACTATTTAAAAAAAAAATTTTTCATTGCCGATTTGGCCAAAAAATGTTAAAAGACGACTGTTAAGTTCGGCTATAAAAAAAAAATAAATTTGAGATTTCCTTTCAAAAATATTTTATACTCAAGGGTGTACGCGAACATTTTTTTGATTGCTTATAAGGTGGCACAGTCTAATGTGCATGTTATGCATATATTTCACATGCATAGCTACTTTAATGACCCCTCAATTCTATATATAAAATTGCCGAATTTTCAGTTGATTTTCTTTTAATCTGCGCCACCTTTTGCGTGCTCTATTTTGATTTCAATGCCCCCGCGAGCCGAGCTAAATGATTACCTTGTCAGGCTTGGTTGAATTGGAATATGCACATATATATACACATGTGTAGATATATTTATGCATATGTATGTATGTAGAAATTTTATTTAGTTGTCCTATACATATATGTTATGTATGTAAAAAGCCATTTCTTTGTATGTTTTAATTTGTATCTTTCGTAATTTTACCGTTCTCCATGCTTGTGCGCACAAGTTTCGGAATTTCAAGCGCTGTACTATATCTAACTGCGAATTGTTAATTTTTCAGTGGCTGGCAGGTGAGTGGCTCGCATAGCCAAGAAGCGTACGCGAATGGAACCGGAGGTAACATGCTGACAATACATATGTGGTAAGTAAAAGAGTTAAGTCCACAAACCCTATTCTTTACAATGCAGTGCGCTTGGACAAAAATGGGCTTTGTGGATGAGTTGCAGGAGCATTGTTGCACAGACTGCTTTTGAGTGTTGTATGTAGGTTTATTTGTAGGACCTTAATCTATAGCTTAAAGGAATTCTTCTCCGTCTATCACTACTAGCGGGGTGTCTTTGAAAGCTCAACGATGTTTTCATCGCGGTCCTCCGAATCCGATACCAGAAGCAAATTTTCGGCATAATTTCCTTCTACACCTGGAAGAGACCGACTTAAACGGACCTAAAATTTCTATTAGGTTTCTCTCCGGGTATCCCCTGTTCATCACCACAAAAACCCAAATGTTCTTGTTAGTGGTTTTAGTCCTCTTTGGTGGCATTGTCTGCTTTATTGACCAACGCTCTAGCACCTGAAGCAAAGGGTCAGGTTCCATTTTGGGATTCCCCGCGTGAGAGACAGAATGTCTATTACCCTCTTAACCATATTCTTCATGTTCTCAGACAACAGATCATCCCCGATTTGCTTCAGTAGTCTAGAGGCGGTAAGGCATTTTCTTAGAATAAGAATGTCAGATGACGCCAAATCGGAATTGAATTGTCTGTTCATTGTGGCCGCATAAAGATGGTTACCTTTTGGGTATATAAGCCGGACCACCCGAATGGGTATTTTTCGACGCCTTATGCATGACTCATTGTTTCGTCACCTTTTTTTTTAGATTGGATGATGTCCGCGTATTTTTCCCTTCAACGGCAAACGGCCAAGGATTAGCCCTAATAAATTGTGGAAAGAAACGCACGATTGTGCCCGACGACACTCAGGGTTGTTATGGGGGCAGCATACCTCATATAAACAAACCAATTCAGATGCATCGCCTTATTTGTAGCGAGTAGTCTCATAAATCGCTGAAAGCCAATATTGCCAACACTATCTTTTGTCGTAGCGAAATAACTAAGACCTGTTCAAATCGGCTAGTCTACCAATCGTTGTCGTCAAGCTCAAGTAACAGTTGGCCCGGGAAATGGGGGAGGCCGGCGAATAACCTGAGTGCTCGATAGTCGTCAATGATTTTTCGACATTATAACTTAAAGCCAATCACTGCTACTCTTTAACTCTTATACTTCAAAGCTTCCTCAGCCGCCGGAGAGAATTTCCCTGATCTCTAGGGCGACCCTCTGCACCACTTCAACGAAGGAGGACAAGCTATAATTTGACATCGCGCACATAACCGCAATCCTCAATTAAGTTCATAACCGGAACAATTTTCTCAAACCGCTCATTGGCATCAATTGGATCAAAGACAAAGTAACCTTTTTTGCAACATACAAGGCCATAGGGCGGCTAATTCTAACCTATGCCTGATTGGTCACCGGGATCAAGATACACGCTACCCCACCACTTGCCAACGCACAGTGTTTCGACTTTATGGAGGCAGGTGGAAAAAAGGCATGGTGACAGTTGATGAAAAAACCGGTTGGGCTTAGATAAATAGAAGTTAAAAGAGTCCACATCATTTCCTAACCCTCCCGTATGGATGAAATTTCGGAGTTCAATTATCATCGGTGCCGTATGCAAACCGAATACGACCACTTTTCGGTTTTTTCTTGACTTTTGTCCACAAATGTTACATACGAAAAACTAAAGCCTTACACCAACTCCGTCTAATTTTTTCCAAAAAATTTATGGGGCGGCACCACTGTGCGACGTACCGACTAGCCATTAGAGACATTTACAGAGAGTCCATCACTACCTTCTGTGACTCTCGTCCGAAGATAATCGTTATTGCCTCAGTTGCTGCATGGAACCCGCGTTACTCTGTCACAGCTAGGATCTGGATACTGCAGTCGACTATACTCGTATCTCTCTGGACTCCAACACGAAGCACATGTCCGGCTTATGAAGGCTCCCTTCCACGACACCAACCACCCACCCAAACCCAATGCCCTCAAACCCCTGTCCCATATCATAGATTTCGTTGGCGAAAAAGGAAAGAATAAGCCACAATATTTACTGAATTCCCAAAACCTAAACTAACAAACCATAAAACTGCAATTTAAAACCTTATTTATGGACAATCAATACCGAATAACATATGTTTCTATTATACCCTTAAAATATGCAACACAAGCAAAGTATAACACAAAAAAGGAAAAGAAAAGTTGTTGGACACGTGACCTGCTTGCCGCAACTGAAAGAAATGTGTATCATAAGACTAATAAAAACACTAGTAAATTATATTTATTTTGCATTAAATTGAAAATTTTTTAAACAGCCGGCAAATGCGCAACGTAACGCCACCAAGCCACCCCGCCAGCACACGCAGATCCTACCATAGTTTACGAGTACTTCCAACTCAAGCGCACTCGACCTTTTAGGAGCGTTGGCATCAATTGCCATAGAGGACAAAAAAATATTGCCAAACGCTTTATTCTTAGAGTTTTTTTTTTGGTAAATATTTTTTGTTGCATCTCATTGCTGGTGGTGACTTCTTTACGCTCCATATGTCACGTGTGAGCTCTTGCGAGTTCGTGTGTGTTTGGGTGTATGCATGCGTACGCTCGCCGCAAGTGCTTACTTATGTGTAGCCTTTTTAATAGCACAAAACCAGTAAGGATAACTACGATTACAAAGAGCAAGACTATTGGATACAACAAAAGTATCTAAGCTTGAGATTGTTATGGCCACTTCTGGCGGTGGGTAGGCCGCCGAGGTGGAGGAGGAGGAGTGCACGGGCAACCACAATTTAAAACTGTAAAAATTCATTGAAAATTTTATGCCACATAAATTTTGTCAGCATAGCCACAGGATTTGTGTCGATTTCTTGGCAGGCTGCAGTTACTTCAATAAATAGATGCCACCAGAAATTACTGTCCTTTTTTGCCTCCTTAATATGAACATAAAATCTCAATCTGAACCTTTTTTCGATTTTTCACTACTCAACGACACACTTCCGCTGTGTCTTTGCTTTCGCCTTCCACACACACACACACACACACACACACAGCCTCTTTTCACTGCTTCTACTGCTTTATGGTCCTTGATTTGTATCCTTTTGCTCGATGTTTGTGGTCTTTGGAATTTTATAGCTTTTTGATTTGCCATTTGATGGTGCTGTCGAATGTTCTTATTGTAGTGTGTTCATTTTTGTTGTCGTTGTTGTTGTTTTTGAATGTTGATTTTTGCCTCTTGCCTTGCCAAGTGTTTGTTACGTGTGTCCTTTGTGGTTGTTTGCTTTGTTCCTAGGTGCGGGTGTGTGTGTGTGTGTGTGTTGGTCCACTTTGTGATTTTTTGACTTTTTCTTTAGCTAAGCCCTCGATTGTGCTTACGCTGTTTAAAGTGTGTTCTTCAGCTGGGGTTGTTATGGGCCCTAATCAATTTTAATTTGGTGGGCATTTGGGATAACGCGTATATTTTTATTTGGAGGCACGTAAGTTTGTGTTTGTAATGTATTATTTTGTACTACAATAAATAAATTAATCAGTATGCAATTTTCAGGTACATTGAATCCAATTTTAGTTCAGCAGGATGAAGGGGATTTTTACGAAATTTCATCAAAGTCTTGCACACATACAAAAGCAACTAGGCAACCATTTTCAGTGGCTAGTTAACTTGTCTTTGAATGTCTTTGCCATCTAAAGATCCTTTAGCAGTAGAAGAAACCCTAATCTGGGATCTGAAGACCAGAGTGGCTATTCTGTAACGTGTAAGCATATATATTTGGATCGTTAATGCAAGTTTTCGACGTGTGTAATTAATAGCGATCTGAAAACTGTCGCTAGCTCGTTACAGAAAAACGGCTGGCGTTCTTTTCTAAACTAGGAAAAAATCGTTTAGTAGCAGCGTCCAGCAAGACGTTGGTTGCTATTGAAGATTTGTATTATATCAAGTTAAACCATACCCGGTGCTTTAGATTCGTTTAGGGTGCAATCGAAAGTGACGATAGAATATCTAAAACCCCCTTGGTCGTCTCTATGACGTGAGTTTGATAAATGACCGGGGTAACGTTCAACCAATCCAGAATCGAGTGAAGGTTCCTTGGAAGGCAGGAACGTCAAAAACACACACAAGCTCACGAATTTTGCAGAAAGCTACCGATCTGACGTATCGAATAAGAGGGCGATATTGTAGAGCGTTGGGTAGAGCTCCAAGCGGTAGCTATAATTTCGGTGGCGACGACGTTAAGCAGCGCTGAATGGTGCCAGTATCAGTGGAGCATCGATGACTCTCGTAGGTGACGACATATGGATAGAAGTTCAGTGAATACATCGGAAAGACAACCCTATTTTGAAAGAGCGGTGAGACTATTTATTGGTAGGAGCCAGTCAGTAGCCGCAATTGTACATACTCGGTGTCTTCAGACAATATTAAGAGTTCCCGCAAGAACCAGTATATGTACTTTTGGATCGCGCGTTGGCTTCAGACAACATTGATAGCCGATAGATGTAACTGTGAATAATTCGGTGACTACAAACGTCGGCGATATCCAAAAGTTGTACTTATAGGCCGCTCGATAGCTCGATCCAGGCAGCGGTGAGAGCCGATAGATGCATTAGTGGCACTCTCAATGATTCTCGGCAACGGTGAGATTAACTTTGAGCGTAGGCGAGTGCGTCAACGGTGTTGGCCACAGAAAAATGTCTTGAAGTATACGAATAATCTTGATGTTTACGTATACTGAATGTTAAATAGCCTTCATAATCGCATTTTCATTTCTAAGTGGTTCGACTGTAGATAAGTGGAAATTATTTGTCTAGCCAAGACCGGGCAGTCATAAAGAATGTGTTAGGGCATGTCACAGTCTTCAGGAGGGAGCCGAGATTCCGACTCTCAATGCTTGGACCGATTCGGTAATGGGGCGATTAGATGAGCAGTAATTAGCATCATATCTCATCTATTTAAGAAGGCGTCTATATGCTTCTCGGTATTTATTGCGTTCTGAGTTTAGACACTTATGGCGTTTTCTTTTATACAGAAAAATGTCGCCGTCAAAGGCAAATGAAATCTTATGTCTTTAAAAAGAAGACATTAAATATGAATTAACAGCAAAAAGTGAACAAGTGAACGGCGCACATCTCTTCTTTTTATGGTAAAAATTTTTTTATCTACATTGCAAGGGCGAAAGATTGCATATATATGTATATATCAATTTAAACACAATCACTGCATGTATTATCAATTTTTAAAAATAAAAATTTTATGTCCAATTTGAGTTTTCCAATTCTAAAATTGGCAAAAGTGTGTGCCGAGATTTTCAATGTCCAACAAAAAATTATGTCCGGTTTTAAAATGTCCAACAATTTATGTCCAGTATTTTAGTTTATATGTAATTTTGAATTTACATAAATCATTTTAATGTTCAATTTTCAAAGCCCGTACATAATTGATGTCCAGTCATTAAACGCCCAAAATCTCCTGTTTATTTATTAATATCCAAAAAAAATTATGTCCAGACTTTAAATGACAAAGAAGTAACGGCTAGGTTTAAATTACCAAATTTATGTCCAGTTTTTATATGACCAAAGATTTAAGGGAAGATTTTAAACTGTTATAAAATCATTTCCGAAATTATTCCTACGATTAAATTGGCAAAAAATTATGTTCAGTTTTAAAATGTTCAGCTGTATTAAGGATTAAATTGTCAAAAAGTTTTCTAAGTATTTGACATAAAAGTTTCTGGCACACTAAGAGATACATATGTACACATCTGGCGTACTTTCAGATGAAAGAACAAGTCTAACAAATCAAGCAAAAAGATATTCAAGTAGTGGCTCTCTTAAAGTACCTATTTCATTTAATTTCCTGAAAAAACTACAGATATACATATGTATGTATCTTTTCTATTTACAAAGGCAAAAAATCTATTTAAATAAAAATGTCAAATGTCGCTACTGACAGCCGCTTAAAATTCGACAGTAGCAGAATATACTCGCTGGTCGCCTATGGCTCGAGCATTTCCAAATGTATTCAATGTAATACTATGCGCTCTTCCTTTTCGTGTATGCACCTCCTTGCTATTATCCTTTTTATATTTAACAAAATATTTTAATTGCATTTTCTTGTATATGGCTGATGGAGATTGTACGAGTATGTATGTGAGAGGACTGAAGCGCTGATTGCGAGCTGCACAGGCAAACATGTGAGCTTTTTAGCTAACGTCTTGGCTATGCGCGATTCCTCCTTTAATGCCACTTGACATTGCCTTCCGCCTCACAAATGACATCAACGCATTTGCACTTCGGTTTTCGGTTTTTGGCATTTCATTGCGTTGTGGATGGCAGGCAGCAAAAGTATTAGCAATGTTGGCACGCCAGCGACGAAAACCGTTACCCCCTTTGCTGCTGTTAACATTACTACATTTCTGTATCGGGAGAGATATCCTGCGCTTTGCATTTATTTGCTTCGGCAGTCTTTGCCGCCGTCTTCTTTTGCTACAACTACGAGTATTATAAAATTTTATCGTTTGGAAATTTTTCAATTTCCCAATGTATGGCTCATGCAGCAATCGGTAGTAGACGGAGAAGTAGCTGCTGTGGTAGAGAAGTAGCTAAAGGAGTGCTGCTGAGCTGCAGCTTGCTTCCTTGATGGTGCATAAAAAACGCTTAAAACTGTCAACAGCGTCTCAATGGCATTGCATTTTCGCGAGCGCGCATATTTTTGCAGTCAATATCTGGAATATCCTGTGAGTGCGGCGGCACATTACGTGTGTTGGAACATTAAAATTTGTTTGCTTTGTGCTATGTGTTGTCATTACTCCCGCGCATCTGCGTTCGCTATCCTTCCGAGTGTAGTCTCACCTCTGTGTTTATTCCTTTCGTACTTAATTTGTTTCGTCGGTATGTTTCTTTAATTTTTCTAGACAATTCTTTCACACAAGTCCTTATAAAACACACTTGCATATACATACATAATTACACAAATGTTAGTTCTGTAAACATACACATATAGTAGTGACATGTGGGAGTTGATTTGCACTAAGTAGTTTGCATTTCTTAAAACTTTAATGTGTGTCAGTTTACGTGCCTGCCTATTGTACTATTTTCGGGCTGTTTGTGTAATCCAAAGTAACCAGTCCGCGTTCCCACAAATTGATCGCAGTCCCATCTGCTTATTGAAAGTAAATACCCAGATAGACCTTTTGAGATTGAGGGTGCCTCCTTCACTGAAATCTCCTCACTCCGCGTTTCCATCCACATCACATGCTCGATTCGCTACGCGGTACTGTTGTTTCAGGGACCAAAAACCTCGCCGAATTGTGGCTTCTTGTGGCGACCATTGCTAGTTAGTGGCTTTGTTCTATGGCACAACAATGAGACACTAAAACTTACGCAAGGAGTCACATTGGCAACTACCGCTTCTAGATGACCAACGAACTTGCCGCGATTTTTCACATTCACGGTCCGCAAAAACTTTTCCCAGGTCTCGATGAAATAAAAATAGTTTACTCTCCTGATTAGTGAGATAATGTGCACAACACTCCTGATCCCAATCTTGGGCTTTGTCCGTGACTGTTGCATTTGAGTTCCTCAACTGCTTTCAACTAATATTCTCGCCTGTAGCTTTACCAACAAGGTTGATGTCCTTTTATCACTGTTTGAAACTTAACCGTGACTGGATCGGCAAGATTTTCGCTGAGTCTAAAAAACACGTCCACTTCGTCAGAAGGCCTTTCAAGAAATATGTATTCTGAACCCTCTCTAGCCAAATGATGAAGTGTCTCCGTACCAACTACTTCCGACTGACCTGCATCCCGAGTAAAACACCTTTATTATATTTTTCAACATACACAGAGAAAATGATACAGGTAAAACGCAAGTTTTTAAAAGAAATTGTAAAATAAAAGTTTTTGAAATAATTTTACTTCATACAAAATAAAAAATACAGTATTTGTATTTACGACTTTAAAACGAAACATTCGCAAAACAAAAACGATCGTTATAATATATTTACTTTTTTACTGAGGAGAACAGACGAAATTAAAGAAATAACGGAAAAAATGCGTGTTTTCAAAACTAAAATGAAACATTTGAGGATTTTCTCCCAACGAATTGTAGTGCGACACAATTTTCAACAAGTAAAATAAAACTATACACTTTTAAAATAAAAAATTTAATTTATTTTCAGTCAATTAAGTATGAAAAATATTTAAAAGTAAAATGTTTTGCATAAGAATTTAAAAAGCTACCTAGCTATAATGAAAAACATTTCATATGTTTGCATCATTTGTCGAAAAAATTGTATTGATATAAATAAGTTAATTCAATCTTCAAAAAAGGTGATGAAGTATATACAAACAATACCGCCATTCTAACCGCCTAACTACATGGAAGGGACATTGGTGATATGGTGGACTTCTTCGACCGAAAAAAGTTTTGGTAAGAATAATTTACAAAAATAAATTCTTATGCGTTATTAAATTATAATTTAAAACTTTCTTGCTTTAAATTACCGGGTTTGACCAGCGTGAAGAAAAACTAGCAGGCCCAGCGTTGAAGTAAGGCGGGAACATCTGTATGTATGTATGTATATAGTATTTGTAAAACATCTGTATTTTGTTTATTAAATTTTGTAACTTATTTATAAGTATATATGTATATCAATATATTTTTGACAATGTATGTATATACCAAATGACTTGTTGTGAATTAATAAAAATAAAATTTGAATATCATATTTAAAAATGCATATTTTTAAAATGAAGAAAAAACATTTTAGGATTTAATTTCAACATGCGCATATTCAATTATCAAACGATCGTTTTTAAAAACGATTTGAAAATTTGAGTACCAAAAACAAAAACATGGATTTTGGAAATTGAATTGAAAATTTTCGTTCTCAAAATTTAAATAAATATTGTAGGTGCAAAACCTGGGTCAAAACGTTTTTAAAAGTAAAACGTTCCACACAAATTTGAAAACGAAAATTTCTCTGTGTAGCTAATTTAGTCAAAACTCTCATTGCCGCAATAGTTCGGAAGTACATAAGTCTTTAGAGGGCTGGTGTATGCTCCGAGTGCGGCTTGATTGTCTTTACAGGCACATAAACTCTTACTTCTCCTTTTTTGCACAACGCAGTTGTCCTTTAAGATTGCAAATATCACAGAATACTGAGGTACATTCACCATGAGAAAAGTGACGATTGTCGCTTTCGAATTCGACATAGACTCATGGTCCTGATCCTGTGTCAGTTTTGAAGCCATCAGTATAGATTCTTCGCACGGATACAGTATTGGGGTTAAGTCAGCACTTAGCACTCAGAATCGGGCTCAACAACAATGCCGTTAGATCTGTCTTCTTGAAACTAATGTGCTGGTAAGCGAGAGCAAACGAAAAAGTAGACGGCTTTGTCGAATTCAAATAAAGTATCCCTCTCTCCAACAAGTTCTACTTTGTACTCAGTAGGCGATTGAGCGAAAGTACTCTTAAGATCGTCAGTATATATCGCAGAATCGTGCACAATGTTATCATTTGAGCAGGCTTTCACAGCCTTAATACTCCCGAGAAACTCTGGGGCATTGAGATTAGCCTAATCAGTAAACACATAATCGGCTCAGGGCGTTTTATCGATTAAGTATTGGGTGGTGGTATCACAAAGGACAATGTAATAACTGTCTAAGTGAGCCCCGGATGCGCGGGGCTGCCACCTAACCTAACCTATCTATAAGACAAATTTTTTCGTAATAAATATAACTATATCTAAGCATTTCGCACTCATGATTCACACGAAAAAATAGATTAGCATTATCTGCAAAACTTGCCTCTTTAGTTCAAAGCAAAATCTGCTTTCATTAAAAACCTTTTACCGTCTTCAAAGTCTAATTTTTAGCTGAAGAGTTTTACGACCCCTAATGGCCTCTTATATTATATACATACCTACATAGGTACATATATATATAACAATTGTATATATACACACATATGTAATCATGTAACTAACTATTTTTATAGCCGTCAGCAGGAGATACGCTCTACTGAACATGAGGTTCGATTAAATGTTAATGTTGGTTAACTTCTGTGGTGATTTTTTTTCCTCCACTACTCATTTCATTACAACTCTTTGCTGCTATTTGGTTGTCTGTATTTTCTTTTCACTTCAATTTATATTTTCTTTAATTTCCATTAAAGTCAACGCGCCAACATTGTTTGGCCAACCTGCAATCAAATCAACAACCGCAACTGATTTTAAAGTCATCGGCTTTGGCACATTTGCAACAAATTCACACGTGAATGTTGCTGTATGTGGCAGCAAGCTATTAATAAATGACAGCACCACGAGCACATACATAAGTACAGTGTAATTGTTGTGTTTATTGTTACAATATTGCAGCTAGTGTTGTTGTAATTGCTATGTTGCTTTTTACTATTAAGTATTGCAGTTTTATTTTGGCCGTTTGCGTTACTTGCGTCGCCTCATTCGTTGCTGTATTTTTAGTTGATATGAAAGTCATTATTGCCAGCGAGCATAGAGAAGTTGGACATAGTTAACTTTCTTTCATCGCTCTAGCTGTCTTTATTTATATTACTTTTTAATTTATTCTTTATTAACCAAGGGTTCTTCCCTTTCTGAATAGCAAATAATTATACAAAGGGCTGGTGGCATTCCTACGAGCGTGGGCCACCGGGGCAATATACCTCTGCATCCCTGCTACTCGTCAACTTGATCTCGGTGTCAGCATCAAATCACGATACGACGACCAAGGCGCAAGAGGACTAGGAAGGAATGTTGCGCCAGCAAACAAGCATTGTCTCAGTGCAAGGAGGGTAGTATGTGTGAGGATTTTCAGTTATAGTTACAGATGCCTGGCGGAAGCCATAAAACGCTATGTAGTCTCGGGTTTGATATGGACCCACATAAAGCAAGCGAGTAAGGACTGCTGCTATCTTTGCTAGGGTTTTGTTAGGCCACAGCGGTTGCAGGACAGAAGGCTTTCAATTATATTGCGATGGACAAATCAGGTTACCACTATATTGTCTACGAAGCAAGATAACCTGAAATGATTTCAGGAGGTGTCCAGGGTTCAGCGGTCTAATTAATTCAGAATTTGGTCGGTGTTGGCCTAATATATTACCAGTATTCTTGCCACCACTTCGCACGCGCGAATCATGCGTATTGGAGTCTCCATTCTACTAGATCCCAGCGTATGCAGGTGACTTCTGAATTTACTAGAATACCAATATAGCGATTAACCTATGCTGTAGGTCTACGCCAGGCTAAATGCTTACAAAGTATTTTCCTTGTAAGGTTGTAGCCTTCCAGTAAGCATTTAGCCTTGCGTAGGCTTACAGTCTAACGAGTGCTGTTCTCCGAGTTTTTACTTTTATTCCTGAGCTCTTCCTAGATTGTGCTATGTTCGATCGCACGGAAAGGCTCAGGCCTTATGGAAGAGAGGTTTCCGACATTTTAGCCAGGTGGCCCGCTTAATCGTTAGACTCGACCCCCACCCTCACTAGTTGGATACTGTTGTGCTCCGCCAGTGCGTTAAGCTTGTCGATACCCTAAAGTAACAAGGAGGATTTTATCTCAAAAGGGTCTTCAGGGTCGCCTAGCTACCACTCAATATTACGATTTTTCACTACAACAATTCCTACCTAGGTTAAGCGCTACACACAGACTTATGGCATATACGTCCACCTGAAAGATGTTCGAAGTGGGCTACCGAAACAATCGTCAAAGGCAAGTATTAAGCACTTCTGCGCTTGCAAGCGAGGCGCTATTTATTGGGTGTGAGAACACAAAAGGATAGAATAGAATGAGCGGGCAAAAATGACAAGGTTTCATTTACAGGAACTAGTTGGCATTGAGACAGAATAAGGAATACGTGGCATGTGACAAGGGTAACGCCAAAGTCACTAGAACATATCCAATGTCTTTGGCAGCTTTAAGAAGGTAGCGACTCAGCTAGGCTCTACTTTATTCTCCTCCCTGAAGGAAATATCACCATTGGACGAGCAATTGGGTAAAAAGTGCCTTATGACTAAGGACCACTGACTCTGTGAGATCAGTCGGATTAGCCAAGCTTATCCAACTTAACCAAATTAGAAAAGCGATGATATCTACTCGATTTTCTATAGAGGAGAAGGTTGAATCGGAACATAGCTGAAAAATTCCATTTCCTCTTTTAAAACTGTATTTAAATCGCAAAAGTAACCGAGTTTTCTTGATATTTTCTAAAAATATTACCCTGCGGCGTTCGCGAACTCGGTTTATCTTCGATTTCCTCAAAATTGTTGAAAAATTCAATTGCGAGCACGAAAAAAGCCAAATAGATGGAGGTGCACTAGATTAATCAATTAGTTGTCCTGTCCTGTGACAAACTCTTTTATAGTAGAAAAACTGTATGTTCTAATAATAAACCTCCACAAGAGCCTTCTCTCTATTCCCGGAGGTTAAGAAGAAGTGAGACTCTAGGTATCGAAAGCAGGGTCGCTGAGTAGTAGATGTTGATACAATCCTATCTCATCATGCTCCTTACAACTTCTACTGTAGCAGGCTGATTTAACGTTGATCCTTACCGTATGAACAACGATCGGGCAATGGCTATTAGAACACCCATTACTATGGAAAGATGAGAAGTTTTCGGTTTTGGGAGCTCCCTTGCCCACAGTCAGTTAACTATTGAATGCCAAGTTTCCTTCCCAGGTTCTGAAATTTAATATTTTGATCTGGCAACAATCTAGTTTCCACAAGACGGACGCACGTCCCAGCACGAGTAATATCGCTGGCAGATTTCTTTTCTATGTATACAATTTCATATCTGTGGAGAATTTTAAGGATACATTAAGTGTGAGAGATGCGCATCTCAGCGCTCCAGCCAGCGTAAGTACTTAGGAAGTTGGTCTACCTCATATCAATGCCGTAGCGCGATGATGAGATGACCATGTTTTCAAAAGACACTATGGTTCTTACCCATAGCTGTCAAATCAACAATCAAGTAACGTGGCATGCGTATCCGTGTCCATTACACAGAGTCAGGACATTTTACTGCATGTTAGTGAAGCCTTCGGTCGGTCGACAATGCTGAGGGTTCAACTAAGAGGCAAAAATCTCAAACTGGCGGTCATGGAAAGGGAAGCACCCGGAGGGCAACCTGATGGCAAAGAATCAGAAGTTCATCCTGGTGGTTATTTGCTTGGTGCATGAGCAAATTCTTTCGAAAATTTCTGGTCCTTTCGTACGCAATGCTGGCCTATACCGGGGCCGAATCCAACTGCCCTTCTTGACCTGATGGAAGTCGGCCGGCAGATGTACAAAGAAGCTATAAATGTCATCCCTGCACTGCATTGAGATGAGATCCATTGCAAGCAGCGATATAGATCTTTGGTACCAAAATAAGACTCAAGTCTTATCAACCCTTAACTACAACGAAAAGAAGGGTAGCGAGGTGAGAGAGCAACGACTTTATGTCAACTTTGAGATAAACCATCCTCACTGAGAGCAACTGAGTGGTAAGCTACGGCTTCTACTCAATCACTCTATAAAAAAAGCAAAAATGGAATAAGGATAGAAATCCGGATCACGGAAGCACCCAAGCAAGTAAACCCAATGTCAACAACCTTCCGGGCTATTTAAGAAGAAAACCTACTCGGGTTCTACGCCATGTTCGGTAGAACAAGAGATTACCGATTAGAGTCTGCCGTTGGCTGAATCAGCCTCGAGAACAGACGTGGAACACGATCTGTGATTGGTTACGAGTCTGTATTCGATCGATGGACGGGGATTTGGGAAATCTTCTCATATCAAAGAACGTAGATAATAAAAAGGGACGACACGTTATAATCGCAGCGACTGTGAGTAACAGGAGCATGCCTTCTCTTTGACCCAAATACGTTTTTTGAGAGAAACATATTTCACACTCACCTCACTTAGAGTCTGCCGTTGGCTGAATCAGCCTCGAGAACAGACGTGGAACACGTTCTGTGATTGGTTACGAGTCTGTATTCGATCGATGGACGGGGATTTGGGAAACCTTCTCATATCAAAGAACGTAGATAATAAAAAGGGACGAAACGTTATAATTGGAGCGAGTGTGAGTAACAGGAGCTTGCCTTCCTTTAAACCCAAATACGTTTTTTGAGAGAAACATATTTCATACTCAACTCACAGTTGAGCTACGAATACCGGCGAGCATCAGTGTGTATAATTAATCCACGAAACTCTGGCCGATCTCGTCATACAATGCCTAAGATCTGAACACAATGCTTTTTTTGGTGAAGACTAATTCTTAGAAAGACCTGTCACTTTGGGCTCGTTACGCAATTGACCGGCAAAAGAATAGAGATAACGCTATTTAAAAGGTTGCATACCAAGTCTTTTAAGTATGGATGCAAAAAATTTCATTATACATATCTGTCCAAATTATGTACATTTTGGATTTTAGCCCTCCATTAGAAAAATTAGAAATAAGGCGACCGTACCTGGCGTAGGTACTGATCAATTCACAATTCACCAACTGATTTAAAACTTCAAATATGCAAGTATTCAACTTCGGCCATTAACTATTGCAAAATAAAATCGGTTTACGAACCTTCACACACTGTGGCCACCACCACTCTAGCATGGCTAGCCGCACAGCAGGTGTATGCGCTTTCTCAA
>NW_023458567.1:16077322-16090297 GCF_013731165.1 Rhagoletis pomonella | reverse complement strand
TTTGTGTCGATTTCTTGGCAGGCTGCAGTTACTTCAATAAATAGATGTCACCAGAAATTACTGTCCTTTTTTGCCTCCTTAATATGCACATAAAATCTCAATCTGAACCTTTTTCCGATTTTTCACTACTCAACGACGCACTTCCGCTGTGTCTTTGCTTTCGCCTTCCACACACACACACACACACACAGCCTCTTTTCACTGCTTCTACTGCTTTATGGTCCTTGATTTGTATCCTTTTGCTCGATGTTTGTGGTCTTTGGAATTTTATAGCTTTTTGATTTGCCATTTGATGGCGCTGTCGAATGTTCTTATTGTAGTATGTTCATTTTTGTTGTCGTTATTGTTGTTTTTGAATGTTGATTTTTGCCTCTTGCCTTGCCAAGTGTTTGTTACGTGTGTCCTTTGTGGTTGTTCGCTTTGTTCCTAGGTACGGGTGTGTGTGTGTGTGTTGGTCCACTTTGTGATTTTTTGACTTTTTCTTTAGCTAGTCCTCGATTGTGCTTACGCAGTTTAAAGTGTGTTCTTCAGCTGGGGTTGTTATGGGCCTTAATCAATTTTAATTTGGTGGGCATTTGGGCATATAGCTATATATTTGGTTGGAGGCAAGTATGTTTGTATTTGTAATGTATTATTTTGTACTACAATAAATAAATTAATCCGTATGCGATTTTCAGGTACATTGAATCCAATTTTAGTTCAGGAGGATGAAGGGGATTTTTACGGAATTTCATCAAAGACTTGCACACATACAAAAGCAACTAGGCAACCATTTTCAGTGGCTAGTTTACTTGTCTTTGAATGTCTTTGCCATCTAAAGATCCTTTAGTAGTAGAGGAAACCCTAATCTGGGACCCGAAGACCAGAGTGGCTATTCTGTAACGTGTAAGCATATATATTTGGATCGTTAATGCAAGTTTTCGACGTGTGTAATTAATAGCGATCTGAAAACTGTCGCTAACTCGTTACAGAAAAACGGCTTGCGTTTTTTGCTGAACTGGGAAAAGATCGTTTAGTTGGTTACAGCGTCCAGCAAGACGTTGGTTGCTATTGAAGATATGTATTATATCAAGTAAAACCATACCCGGTGCTTTAGATTCATTTATGGTGCGATCGAAAGTGACGATAGAATACCGTAAACCCCCTTGGTTGCCCCTATGACGTGAGTTTGATAGATTACTGGCGTAATGTTCAGCCAATCCAGAATGGAGTGAAGGTTTCTTGGAAGGCAGGAACGTCAAAAGCACACACAAGCTCACGGATTTTGCAGCAAGCTGCCGATCTGACGTATCGAATAAGAGGGCGATATGGCAGAGCATTGGGTATAGCTCCGAGCGGTAGCTATAATTTCGGTAGCGGCGACGTTAAGCAGCGCTGAATGGTGTCAGTATCAGTGGAGCATCGATGACTCACTTAGGTGACGGCATATGGATAGACGCTCAGTGAATACATCGGAAAGACAACCCTATTTTGAAAGAGCGGTGGGAGTATTCGTAGGAGCCAGTAGCTGCACTTGCGCATAGCTCGCTTTCTCCAGACAATATTAAGAGTTCCCACAAGAATCAGTAGAAGCACTTTTGGATCGCCCACTGGCTTCAGACAACATTGATAGGCGGTAGATGCAACTGTGAATAATTCGGTGACTCCAAACGTCGGTGAGATCCAAAATATGCACTTCTAGACCGCATGATAGCTTGAGACAGCGCTAAGTTCCTATTTCGGTAGATCCAGACAGCAGTGAAAGCCAGTGAGAGCTTGTGTAACGATAGGTAGCTCCAAACAGCGATGAGAGCCGATGGATGCATTAGTGGCACTCCCAGTGATTTTCGGCAACGGTAACATTATCTTCGAGCGCAGGCGAATGCGCCGGTTGATCGGCTGGTGGCCCCAGTCAACGGTTTTGGCAAAAGAAAAGTGTCTTGAAGTATAAGAATAATCTTTATGTTAACGTATATTGAATGTTATGCCTGAATATACTGAATGAATGCCTTGATAATCGCATTTCTATTTCTAACTGGTTCGACTGTGGATGAGTTGAAATAATTTGTCTAGCCAAGACCAGGCGGTCATAAAGAATGTGTTAGGGCATGTCACAGTCTTCAGGAGAGAGCCGACATTCCAAATCTCAATGGTCGGATCGATTCGGTAATGGGCCGGTTAGATGAGCAGTAGTTAGCCTCATATCTCATCTATTTCAGATTTGGACATCTTCCTACTGGAAGGATCTTTCGAAGGGGTCTATATGCTCCTCGGTATTTACTACGTTCTGAGTTTAGACACTTATGGCGTTTTCTTTTATACAGAAAAACCTTGTCGTCTACGCTCAAATACTAGAGATAGAGCAATGGAAAGGTAACGTTTTTAGTAGAAAAGAAATCCCTATAAGTTACCAGTAGAGACCACAAAATATTTCCTTTTTCACAAAGTCAGTGTAGAATCCTTCTCGAGTTAGCTGGTCGCTGATTTTGTTACCATAAAGACAGGATAAATGTTAGAGATTTTTTTTGTTTGGCTGCGTAGATATATGGGTATCCCTTTGATAGCTCGAATATCCGAAAGGACATTACGTTTGAATGTTGAGGTTTTCTACAAACTGGGGATAATTTTTTTTTTGGGGTATTTAAAATCGTGACATAAATAGATTGTTGGTAATTTAAGAACTAAGCATAAAATTTGCACTATTTTAAAGTTAAACATCAATAAAATTTTGGTAATTTCGAAATTGGCTAAACTTTTTTGTATTTTTTAAATATTATTTTAAAAACTTAGCATATATTTGTGGTCGTTAAAACAATGTACATAAATTATTGGCAAATGTAATATTTGGCGATTAAAACCTAGGCATAAATAAATGTATGACCATTTAAAGTCTGGGAACCAATTTTTGTTATCTTAAATTATTTGACATTATCGTGTGAAAACACAAAAATCGGACATAAAGGTATTCAAAAGCTGCATACATATTTGATCATTAAAAACTCCATATCTATTTTTATTTTTTTATTTTTTAAGACTGGACATAGAATTTTGGTCATTTTAGAAGCAGACATTATTTTTTGATAATTAAAAACTGGCCATAATTTCTTGGTAATTTAAAGACTGGACTTCAGTTTTTGGTAATTTAGAACTAGGCCAAATTTTTTTGGTATTCAAAAGCTGGCTATAAATTTGTGGTCATTTAAAGCTGTACACAAATTCATGGTTGTTTAAAAAATATTTTAAAATTTGTGCTGAAATAAAACAAAATAAAATCGTATGTCTTTAAAAAAGAGACATTAAATATGAATTAACAGCAAAAAGCCAACAAGTTAACCTTTTCTGCGCATATGTGTGTATGTGCACTTTTCGCCATCCATTTCCGGTGTCTACTTTTTAGGTTTGTTTATCTGCATTGCAAAAGAGAAAGATTGCATATAGTTATATATATATATATCAGTTTAAAAACAATCATTGCATGTATTATCAATTTTTAGCCGATTTCCAAAAAAGGAGGAGGTTATCAGTTCGTCCGAATATTTTTTTTTATGTGTGTTACCGCATAACTTTGGACCACATCAACTGATTTCGATAATTCTTTTTGCATCGGAAAGGTAGTGTTTCAGAGGTGGTCCCATACTAATATGGTTTAGATTCGATTATTGGATCATGAAATATATATATATATATATATATTTTTTTTTTTAAGCCGTTTTTTTTGCTAAAAATTACTTATTTAAAAAAAAATGTACGTCCAATTTTTAAGCAGCTGTATGTTTATGTTAAGTTTTATTACGAAAAGATTTCTCCACTTCTTAAGTGGCCAAAGAGTTTGCGAGATTTTTAATATCCAACAATTTATGTCCAGTTTTTAATAACCAAAAGTTTTAAATTGTCCAACAATTTATGTCCCATTTTAAAATGACCAAAAATTTATGGAAAGCTTTTGAACTACCGCAACATCAAGTCGAAAATTTTACACAGTATTAAAATACAAACAACTTAAGTTCAGGTTTGAAATGTCCGACCACTTGTGTCGGAAGAATAGTTTTAAAAGGGCCGGAAATGTATGGCCATTTTTCAATTAACCATAAAATTATGTTATGTTATTATGCAAAATTTATGTCTAGTTTTTAATTGCCAAAAATTATGTCCGATTTCAAAGCATTTAACAATACATGTCCATTCCTTCAATGTTAAATTTTCAAAATCAATGTCTAACTGATGTCCAGTGATTAAGCGCCAGAAAATTTTGGTAAACTTTTTAAATTAAAAAACTATATGTCCAGTTTTTACATAACCCAAAATTAGTACCCAGATTATGAATGACCAACAGTTTGTGTACAGTTTTTAATAACCAAAAACTTATGTCCAGTTTTAAATTTATATGTAATTTTAAATTTACATAAATCATTTTAATGTTCAATTTTCAAAACCCGTACATAATTGATATCCAGTCATTAAACGTCCAAAATCTCCTGTTTGTTTTTTAAATTCAAAAAAAAAAATTATGTCCAATTTTCATATTACCAAAAATTTGTGTCCAGACTTTAAATGACAAAGAAGTAACGGCTAGGTTTAAATTACGAAATTTATGTCCAGTTTTTATATGACCAAAGATTTAAGGGAAGTTTTTAAACTGTTATAAAATCATTTCCGAAATTATTCCTACGATTAAATTGCCAAAAAATTATGTTCAGTTTCATAATGTCCAGCTGTATTAAGGATTAAATTGTCAAAAAATTTTCTAAGTATTTGACATAAAAGTTTCTGGCACACTAAGAGATATGTACATATCTGGCGTACTTTCAGATGAAAGAACAAGTCTAACAAATCGAGTGAAAGGATTTTCAAGTAGTGGCTCTCTAAAGTCCCTATTTCATTTAATTTTCTGAAGAAACTACGTACTACATATGTAGGTATCTTTTCTATTTACCAAGGCTAAAAATCTATTTAAATAAAAATGTCAAATTTCGCTACTGACAGCCGCTTAATATTCGACAGTAACAGAATAAACTCTCTGGCCGCCTATGGCTTTGCTACATACACACTCGAGCTTTTCCAAATGTATTCAATGTAATGCTATGCGCTCTTCCTTTTCGTGTATGCACCTCCTTGCTATTATCCTTTTTATATTTAACAAAATATTTTAATTGCATTTTCTTGTATATGGCTGATGGAGATTGTACGAGTGTGTATGTGAGAGGACTGAAGCGCTGATTGCAAGCTGTACACGCAAACATATGAGCTTTGTAGCTAACGTCTTGGCTATACGCGATTCCTCCTTTAATGCCACTTGACATTGCCTTCCGCCTCACAAATGACATCAACGCATTTGCACTTCGGTTTTCGGTTTTTGGCATTTCATTGCGTTGTGGATGGCAGGCAGCAAAAGTATTGGCAATGTTGGCACGCCAGCGACGAAAGCCTTTACCCCTTTGCTTCTGTCAACATTACTACATTTCTGTATCGGGCGAGATATCCTGCGCTTTGCATTTATTTGCTTCGGCAGTCTTTGTCGCCGTCTTCCTTTGCTACAACTACGAGTATTATAAAATTTTATCGTTTGGAAATTTTTCAATTTCCCAATGTATGGCTCATGCAGCAATCGGTAGTAGACGGAGAAGTAGCTGCTTTGGTAGAGGAGCAGCTAAAGGAGTGCTGCTGAGCTGCAGCTTGCTTCCTTGATGGTGCGTAAAAAACGCTTAAAACTGTCAACAGCGTCTCAATGGCATTGCATTTTCGCGAGCGCGCATATTTTTGCAGTCAATATCTGGAATATCCTGTGAGTGAGGTGGCACATTACGTATGTTGGAACATTAAAATTAGTTTGCTTTGTGCTATGTGTTGTCATTACTCCCGCGCATCTGCGTTCGCTATCCTTCCGAGTGTAGTCTCACCTCTGTGTTTATTCCTTTCGTACTTAATTTGTTTCGTCGTTATGTTTCTTTAATTTTTCTAGACAATTCTTTCACACAAGTCCTTATAAAACACACTTGCATATACATACATAATTACACAAATGTTAGTTCTGTAAACATACACATATAGCAGTGACATGTGGGAGTTGATTTGCACTAAGTAGTTTGCATTCCTTAATACTTTAATGTGTGTCAGGTTACACGCCTGCCTATTGTACTATTTTTGGGCGGTTTGTGTTATCAAAAGTAACCATTTAGCGTTCCCACAAATTGCCCCCAGTTCCATCTGCTTATTGAAAGCAAATACCCAGCTAGACCTTTTAGGATTGAGGGTGCCTCCTTCACTGAAATCTCCTCACCCCGCGTCTCCATCCACATCACATGCTCGATTCGCCACGTGGTACAGTTGTTTCAGGGGCCAAGAACCTTGCCCAATTGTGGCTTGTTGTGACGACCATTGCTAGTTAGTGGCCTTGTTCTATGGCACAACAATGAGATACTAAAACTTACGCAAGAAGTCACATTGGCAACTACCGCTTCTAGATGACCAACGAACTTGCCGCGTTTTTTCACCTTCACGGCCCGCAAAAACTTCTTCCAGGTCTCGATAAAATAAAAATAGTTTACTCTGCTGATGAGAGAGACAATGACACACCACTTCTGATCCCAATCTGGGGCTTTGCCCATGACTGGTGGCTTTGAGTTATTCAACTCCTTCTAAGTAATATTCTCGCCAGAAAGGTTGCTGTTCTTTTGAAACTTAACCGTGAATGGATCGGTAAGATTTACGCTGAATCGCAAAACACGTTCACTTCGTGAGAAGACCTTTCAAGAAATATTTATTCTGAACCCTCTCTAGCCAAATGAGGAAGTATCTAATTACCAGCTGCTTCCGACTGACCTGCATCCCGAGTAAAACAATTTTATTATATTTTTCAACATAGCTTATTTAGTCAAAACTCTACTTGCCGCAATAGTTCCGAAGTACATAAATCTTTAGAGGGCTGGTGACAGACACATAAACTCTTACTTCTCCTATTTTCCAAAACGCAGTTCATGGCCTTGAAAATTGTAAATATTACTGCTTGGAATACTGAGGTACATTCACCAAGAGAAATCAGCACAGATTCTACGCACGAATACAGTATTGCGGTTAAGCCACTCAGTCTGAGGGAACTCAACATTGTCCTGAACAAAGGTAATGGCGGTATACCATCTAAGTATCCTGTGGAATTGAAAAGACATTAACATCTAGATCTCTGCCTCGAGCAATTTCTTTCTCACTTTACACTGTATCGTGCCAGCAGCCATTTCTTTTAGGCGGATTACGACATTAACGTGACAGCTATTTAAGCACAGCATAAAGAGCGCCAGCAGGTGTTACCGGGTAAGCTCCCATACAGAGTTCCCACAATATTGATGGAATGTCTGCTCCGCCTGTGCTTTTCAAAGCCCATATTACCGAGACCCACCTTTAGAACATTAGTAATAAGGTCTTATTGAGAGTATTATGTGAAGGACTGAATTCCACTGTCTGCCAACTGATTAGACTTTATCAAAGTGGCCTTAGACCTGCGAAAATGAACAGTTCAGGTACTATTTTGTATAAGAGCGTAAAATTTCTGACGGATCGGGCTCAACAACCGTGCCGTTTGTTCTGTCTTCTAGAAACTAATGTGGTGGTAAACGAGAAGAAATGAAAAAGTAGAAGACTTCGTCGAATTCAAATAAAGTATCCCTCTATCCAACAAATGCTACTTTGTACTGAGTTGACGATGGAGCAAAAGTTCTCTTAAGTTCGTCAGTATATATCGTAGAATCGTGCACATTGTTATCATTTGAGCAGGCGGTCCTTGGAGAGGCAAGATTCTACGGAAGATAAATGGCCCTCTGTGAATTTGGGATGGCAAGTACCGCAGATGGTGAAATTATAAGCTCCATGAGTTACGCAACGATGCAGAGATAGTAAGGCCTCCACACCGGCTACGCTGGCTTGGTCATGTCATACGAAAGGCAACAGAACCACCAGTTCTGAAAGTATGCAAGGCAGTACCCACTGCGGGTGGTAAAATAAGGCTCACTTAGCTTTAAAAAATTCACGCGGAAGGGGACTTGGGTTCACTTAGTGCTCCTAATTCAAGGCAGTAAGAGGAATATAAAATTCCATTACAATACATATTGAACTCGGTCAAAATCGCTTAAGCAGTTATAGCGTCAATGAAGAAGAAAGGGCCCCATACCACTGCAAGCGGTTGCATATATCTTTTAACTAGAGAACGATTAGGCAAACTTTTCCGCCTTCGTTGCACCTAAATAATGTTTTAGTAAATATTTCGTACGGCAAATGGTTTCGATAAAAAATATTTTCATGGCTGAAATGTACTCCCAAATCTGCGATTTCATGCCACATGCTCATACATCAACTGTGGATCTGTTCACACCTTAAAAGCCAAAATACACTACTGACTTATTTTTTTAACATTCCAGACCTTTGTTTTTTTTTAAGGAGAAAGATATCTATAAGATGTCTTCTCTCTTTTTCGATCGCATCGGAATACTTCTGTGTTAGGCTTATTTGGGTCCCGCGTCACTGCAGCATTACGGGGAACTTCGTGGCTGACGACTTGACCAGGAATGGCACTCGCTTAACATTATCGACTGATCACCTGTGGTACCCTCTTGTATAGATGGGCCTCATGTCAGCTCAGCAAGCGCTGGGCAAACGCCAGCATATGCGCGATTGCTAAATCCTTCTGGACGAGGGTGGACAGGGGTCGGTCGAGGGCACTCCTTCCGCTCACAAAGCCGCAGGTCTCACTGTCCAATCGGTATTCATGCAGTAAGACTGAGAGTACTATTGGACCCCGATTGTCGCAGTTGTCTGCAAGATGACGAGGTGGAATCAATCACCTCAACATTACCTTCTTTGGTGGCCAGCGTTTGCGAGGCTAAGGTTGAAGTACTTTGGCTTTCACATCCTTAAAAGCCCCGAGGGGCTTTGGGGCATTGAGATTCGCCGAATTAGTAAATACGTGATCAGCTCAGGGCGTTTTATCGATTAAGTATTGGGTGCCGTTCAGATTGTGGTATCACAAAGAACAATCTAGTAACAGTCTAAGTGAGCCCCGGATGCGCGGGCTGCCACCTAACCAAACCTAGCCTAACGTTGCCTATCTATATGATAAATTTTTTCGTAATAAATATAACTATTTCTAAGCAGTTCGCACTCATGATGCACACGATGAATATATTTGCACTATCGATTTAACAGCGTTCAGAATACCAGGCCATCTGCAAAACTTGCCTGTTTAGTTCAAAGCAAAAGCTGTTTTCATTAAAAACCGTTTACCGTCTTAAGTCTAATTTTTATCTGAAGAGTTTTACGACCACTAATGGCCTCTTATATAAAACATACCTACATAAGTTTATATATATATATAACAATTGTATATATACACACATATGTAATCATGTAACTAACTATTTTTATAGCCGTCAGCAGGAGATACGCTCTACTGAACATGAGGTTCGATTAAATGTTAATGTTGGTTAACTTCTGTGGTGATTTTTTTTCCTCCACTACTCATTTCATTACAACTCTTTGCTGCTATTTGGTTGTCTGTATTTTCTTTTCACTTCAATTTATATTTTCTTTAATTTCCATTAAAGTCAACGCGCCAACATTGTTTGGCCAACCTGCAATCAAATCAACAACCGCAACTGATTTTAAAGTCATCGGCTTTGGCACATTTGCAACAAATTCACACGTGAATGTAGCTGTATGTGGCAGCAAGCTATTAATAAATGACAGCACCACGAGCACATACATAAGTACAGTGTAATTGTTGTGTTTATTGTTACAATATTGCAGTTAGTGTTGTTGTAATTGCTATTTTGCTTTAATAAGTATTGCAGTTTTATTTAGGTTTTCCTACGGCCGTTTGCTTCGCTTATATCGCTTCCTTCGTTGCTGTATTTTTAGTTGATATGAAAGTCATTGTTGCCAGCGAGCATAGACAAGTTGTACGTAGTTAACTTTCTTTCATCGCTCTAGCTGTCTTTATTTATATTACTTTTTAATTTATTCTTTGTTACGCAAGGGTTCTTCCCTTTCTGAATAGCAAATTAGATAAAAAGCTAGTGGCATCTCTACGAGGGTAGGCAACCGGGGCAACAGACCCCGCATCCCTGCTAGTCGTCAACTTGATCTCGGTGTCAGCATCAAATTACGATACGACGAGCAAGGCGCAAGAGGCCTTATTAAGGAATGTTGCGCCAGTAAACAAGCATTGTCTCAGTGCAAGGAGGGTAGTATGTGTGACGACTTTCAGTCATAGTTACAGGTGCCTGAGGGAAGCCATAAAGCGCTATGAAGTCTCGGGTTTGATATGGACCCAAATAAAGTGAGCGAGTAAGGACTACTGCTATCTTTGCAAAGCTTTTGGTAGACCCCAGCGGTTGCAGGACAAAAGGCTCTTTAAATTATATTGCGACTGACAAATCAGGCTACCGCTATGTTGCCTACGAAGCAAGATAACCTGAAGTGATGTATTGTGCAACGAACTTGAGTAGATAGATGGAAAGTTATATTATAGAGGTTAGCACTGCGACAAAGAGGTCTACATTTATTGTGCCCTAAACCATTTACAATATCTCATCCAACCCCAGAGATTCAAGAAATTTGAAGAGGTCTCCAGGAGTCAGCGGTCTAATGAATTCAGAATTTAGTCGGAGTTGGCCTAAATATCTTACCCGTCTTCTTGCCACAGCCTCGCACTTGCGAATCATGCGTATTGGAGACTCCTCGAATGAATCACAGAAGCGACATAGGTCGTTCATTCGACTAGATCCCCAGCTTATGCAGGTGACATCTGAGTTTACCAGAATACCAATTAATATCCTTAACCTCTCTTTGGGTAGGTTTATAATAGCTCTTGAACTTGTAAGGTTTTAGCCTTCCAGTAAGCATTTAGCCTGGCGTAGAACTACAGTGTTACAACAGTGCTGCTCTCTGAGTTTGTTCCTCTCATTCCTGAGCTCTTCCTAGATTGTGCTATGTTCGATCGCAAGGAAAGGCTCAGGCCTTATGGAAGAGAGGTTTCCGACATTTTAGCCAGGTGGCCCGCTTAATCGTTAGACTCGACCCCCACCCTCACTAGTTGGATACTGTTGTGCTCCGCCAGTGCGTTAAGCTTGTCGATACCCTAAAGTAACAAGGAGGATTTTATCTCAAAAGGGTATTCAGTGTCGCCTAGCTACCACTCAATATTACGATTTTTTCACTACAACAATTCCTACCTAGGTTAAGCGCTACACACAGACTTATGGCATATACGTCCGCCTGAAAGATGTTCGAAGTGGGCTACCGAAACAATCGTCAAAGGCAGGTATTAAGCACTTCTGCGCTTGCAAGCGAAGCGCTATTTATTGGGTGTGAGAACACAAAAGGATTGAATAGAATGAGCGGGCAAAAATGACAAGGTTTCATTTACAGGTACTAGTTAACATTGAGATAGAATAAGGAATGCGTAGCATGTGACAAGTGTAACGCCAAAGTCACTAGAACATATCCAGTGTCTCTGTGTAGGTTTAAGAAGGTCCCGACTCAGCTACGTTGGCTCTACTTTATTCTCCTCACTGAAGGAAATATCACCATAGGACGAGCAATTGGCTAAAAAGTGCCTTATGACTAAAGACCACTGACTCTGTGGGATCGGTCAGATTAACCAAGCTTATCTAACTTAACCAAATTAGAAAAGCGATGATACAGTTTATTGAAAGCTACTCGATTTTCTATAGAGGAGAAAGTTGAATCGGAACAAAGCTGAAAAAGCATTTCTCTGTTTTAAAACTGTATTTAAATCGTAAAACTCACCGAGTTTTCTTGATATTTTCTGAAAATATTACCCTGCGGCGTTCGTGAACTCGGTTTATTTTCGATCTACTCAAAATTGTTGAAAAATTAATTTACGAGTACGAAAAAGGCCAAATAGGTGGAGGTGCACTAGGTTAATCTATTAATTGTCCTGTCCTGTGACAAACCCTTTTATAGTACAAAAACTGTATATTCTAGGTATCGAAAGCAGGGTCGTTCTCAGGCTTCTTACTCCTACAGTAGCAGGCTGAGTTGGCGTTGATCCTTACCATATGAACACCGATCTGGCAATGGCTATTAGAACTCCCATGAATATGGAAAGCTGAGAAGGGTGCGGTTTTAGGAGCTCCCTCACCCACAGTCAGTTAACTATTTCCACAAGATGGACGCACGTCCCACACTTGTCGGCTAGCGAGAACTCACTTTCGCGAGCGATTTCCAGCACGAGTAATATCGCTGGCTTATTTCTTTTGTATGTATAAAATTTCATAACCGTAGAGAATTTTAAGGATACATTAAGTGTGAGTGAAGCGCATCTCAGCGCTCCAGGCAGCGTAAGCACTTAGGAAGTTGGTCTATCTCATATCAATGCCGAGGATGCAACTAAGAGGCAAAAATCTCAAACTCTAATAGCACCTCAGAGCATCTGGTCCTGGCGTTCATGGGAAGGGAGACACCCGGAGGGCAACCTGATGACAGATAATTGGAAGTTCATCCTATATCATCATCAAGGACAAGAAAACGGAACACTAAAGGCTTCCCAAGATTGGCGAAAAATCATTCTTATCCACAGGTCATAATTCGGGCTGGATAGGCAATTGACCGGCAAAGTTCTCCGTCGAAGAATAGACGTAACGCTCTTTAAAAGGTTTGCATACCAAGTCCTGCTGAGTATGGGTGCAAATAATTGCAATATAGGTGTCCGTCCAAATTACATACATTTTAGATTTTAGCCCTGCGTTAGCAAAATTTTCTTATAGAATTTAAAGCTAGTATTGGTAGACGTACAGATAAGGCGACCGTATCTGGCGTTGGTACTGATCAATTCACAATGCGCCAACTGATTTAAAACTTCAAATATGCACGTATTCAACATCGGTCATTAACTATTGCAATATAAAATCGGTTTACGAACCTTCACACACTGTGGCCACCGCCACTCTAGCATGGCTAGCCGCACAGCAGGTGTATGCGCTTTCTCAA
>NW_023458567.1:16055374-16077222 GCF_013731165.1 Rhagoletis pomonella | reverse complement strand
CCACTCTAGCATGGCTAGCCGCACAGCAGGTGTATGCGCTTTCTCAACACAATTCGCCCCCAAACTGCTAAAGCTCGATTGTTTTGCAACGTTTTTGTGCGCCATAACACCGCAGGTCATGGATTTTTCCGAAACTTCGCGCATCATTGTTTGGCTTTTGCACTTCACTTCATTTTGTAGTGCTTGGATGAGCGCGCGCCGCCAGCATAAAAAAAGAAACACATAAACAAATACATAGAGTGCAACAAATAGGAAAAGTAATTCAAACGATCTGGTAACGCCATAAAATCTGCGCTCACAGCTCACTGAAGCTCAACTGTTGGCGTCGAAATTGGAGTTGCTGCTGCTATTTACGAGTACCTACTTCTTCGTAGATGAGTCGAAGGTGGAACTGGGTAGTGGCGCGCGTTAAGCGTACGAAGAGGCGTTGCGCAGCCGCATTAAGTGCGATTTGTTTTGATGATTTCTACTAGGATGGTTTGATGTTTATTAAGCTTTTTTTCATATGTGTAGGTGCAACTATTGCCGACTGTATTTTATTGCTGTGAGTTTCGAAAAATTCAAATTAAATAGTACGACTACTCGTAAAATCAGTTAAGTAGGGTGCCAATGTTGACTTTGCGGGTGAAAAAGAGGTGAGGTGAAGAGACGAACATGAGCATCTTTAGTGCCGCCAACAGCGTGGTGCCCTTTTGAATGTGTGTGTGTTTGTGTAAAATTAATTGTTTTATTATGCAAAATCGGTAGTCTTGGTTTGATAGCAAAAATAAAAAAAACACTAACTCAAAATGGAAATCAAAAGCAGCGACTTGCGGAAAAATCATAGCAAAATCGTTAAGTCGCCAGGCGAACGCGTCAAGAGGCGCGTTGAGCTGATTACGCGCGCTGCTTTTTCGATTTATTTCTTTTTGTATAGCTTTTCTTTCAATTTTATTCATCTTCTTCTTCTCCAGCGCTTTGCAATTAACGCGTTGAAGTTTGAAGAAATTATTGCCACTGCCATTGCGGTTGTTTCGCGTACTCATGTACACACATACACGCACTTATGTACCATCATATGTGTACCGATCTAGCTGTGTCTTTAATTTAATTAAAGCACCACCTGTGGCTTTGCTACCTTAGCACTTCACATTCGTTTGTACATAAATTTGTGTGCGGCTCCGTTTGGCAATCCATCTGCTTAACAATAAACATTCGCAATGTGCATTCTGTGGTTCAGATTAATTTGAATTTTCAATTTTTATGTAAAGCTGGTACGATTTGTCAGCGTTAATGTGTTGTGTTTCTTGTGCAATAGTTACATATGTAGTTGCGATTGCGCATTTGGTGCTGGCTAAGAAGATTTTCTGCACAAATAGCAAGAAAATCTTGCACTGCTTATGAAATTAGGTCTCCTTGCATTGTTGTAAATATTTGATGATTTGAACAGCTACAACCGGAAGTTGTTAAAGCCTGAGAATGAGCACTGCTTGGCGTATCAATGAGTTAATGATACAGTAAATTCACCTTTGCATATAAAGTTGGGCTAAGCATCATCAACGTTTTGTTATAAATGAAGATTTCGTACTTATAATCATAGCGAGCTGCACACTTAGGCCAAGAATAGAAGGCCCATTTTCTTACCACAGTACGGCACCATGCAATTGTCCCTCCTGCTAATCTATTTCGTGTCACTGACGAATCTCATCTAGCATCTTGCATCTGTGTTTGAAATCTCTCTAAGGTCAACCAGAAACGGTGATCCCAGATGACGCAGCCTGCTTCAACACCGTGTGGGAAATGTGAGGTCGTTTTCTCCTCTTAATAGTTCTTACAGCTTCTCTAGTTGCATTGGGTGGCAGTCCAACGCAATTTTTAAATAAAACGCGAAATAGCTCAGAGCTTTGATTGCAGCCTGTCTACCACTTGAAATGAATTCGATTCGAAGCTTCTCTACAGCCTCCATGTAAGCTGAAGCCTTCATGTTGGCTGAAACTGAAGCAATTCTCTTTATAAATAAACACAAACTTCCCACAGTCTTTCCGCTCATTTTTAAGGGTGTGGAGATACAAGCGATCGGAATGAAATGGGTGTTAACAGCTCGATTTACACTTCTTTGGTCAGTCCAAACTTATTAACTTGCATGGTGGCCCTCAACTCAAAACACAAGTTACCTAAAACTACTAAGTAAGGTGCATGCATTGCACAGCATTTCAGAAACCTGAAGGACCACCCCAAACAAGAATTGTTAACCAATTAGCCTGCAATAAATCTGGCAGACAAATATGTGGCCGCCGCTTCGGCGCTCAGACTAAAGAGGATGGTACTATGAAATGCACGGCGGTCCGGCCACACTTCCATACTTCACACTCCACAGCTCTAAACTATTTTAGCCCCGTATTCAAGGTCAGCATAATATAGGTCCCGGAACCTAGAGATAGCGGAGGAAATTACTGGGCCAATGAGATAGCCAGGAAAGGTACCAATCTCCCCATATGTGAAGCCAGAGGTGTAATTGGGATATCCATGTCAACGTGCAAAATAGGGATTAGCAATAACATGATCAAACAGGTCATGGCTAGAGGAGAGCCCTTGTAGAACAAACAGGTACCATGGCTTGTGTAACCGGTCATTGGCTATTTGACAGGCACTCTTCAAGACAGGAATATTCACCCACGAATATTGAAAAGTTATAGAGAAGGGAAACAGAAGGAAACCACAGAGCACTTATTCTGCAGCTGCCCAGCTTTGACCAGGGACAGAGCAGGCTTTTTAGGTAGGTACTTCTTTAGCTCTCTTACGGAATTATTCGGTGTAAGAACTTCAAAATGGTTCTGTGAAGAGTAGTCACTGAGGTTCCCGTGTTTCGCAGTGGTATCACAATGGACGTGCAAGGTCTAAGTGGGTTGGTTATTTCCATCAACTTCCACACTAAACTAACCTAACCTAGCTGAAACCTCAGCTTGGAGTACGCTGCAGTAGTCAAGTAACCTAAAAGAAATTTTTAGAGGAGGCTTTCCGTGAGAAGACGCCTCCTTCTACCTTACCGCCGAGTTTCGAGCCATATATAGAGACATTAATACTTCTTCGGATTCTGGTGCTAAAATTTTTTTCCAGAACCGATATTAAAGCACAACAGTCCGTCCGAAATCGACGAAAAAGTTGCTTTCCGACTATTCGAATAATCGATTAGCCGTATAGTCGATTTTCAGCAAGAGCTCCAGGATATTCGCAATTAACGTTCTAAATACATATGAGGGTTACAAAAAAAACCGCGATGAATAGGCAAAGCAAATTATGAAGATGGCCAGAAGACCGGGACTCTCTGAAAATGTAACTATGTATTCTCAGCGATGCTTTGACATGGCAATTGATGCCAGATTGGTCATTGAGCGTAACACAGGAAATATAAGTGTTATTTGGTAGAGCTTTGCAGGTCTCCAGAGGTATAAAATAAAACTTCTACCGCTTAGACTTTGTTGCTTTTTCAATTTTTCCTAATAAACAATCGTGGTACAAAGCTCAATAAAAAATATTAAAAATAAAATGTTAACAAGCCACAATAACATTGACAAATACATAGTTTAGGAAGAGCCTGCCTGAAACTATACAAAAAAGCAAATAAGCAAATGGATGTATAGAATTGACAACAACAACCACGCTGTCGAGTTTAAATAGCGGCAAATCAGCTGCACTTGATAGTAGTTGGTTGAATAAGGAAAATGAATTAGCAACAAGAGTTTACGGGATGTACATAGCTCAGTGGTTAACGCTTCTGACTTTGAACATCGAATTCGCAGGTTCGATCCCTGCTGAAGTCTAGAAAAAGAAGTCTGATGAGGAGATGTGGTGATCTCCGAAATAGTGCTATAACTTCTACCGCTTAGACTTTGTTGCTTTTTCAATTTTTCCTAATAAACAATCGTGGTACAAAGCTCAATAAAAAATATTAAAAATAAAGCTTTTTGACTGGAGAAACTATTGAGCTTAGAATGGGACTGTGGTGCCAATGTGCGGTGATAATGCAGATATGTTATACATTAATCTAAGTAGGAAAGAAGAGGCTGGTACCCTCAAGAGTTATGAGGAAAACCCAGCTTTGCAGTATCTCCATTGCAGAGTAAAAAAAAAACAATTTTTTCATTACTCACCGTCCAACTAATTGTAATTTTTTCGTTTTTTTGTGTTATATTTTTTTGTCTTCTAGGTATGCCACAGCTGCACTAAAATTCATTATAATTTTGCCTATATATAGAGTAAATCTTCTGTCAACTAAGTTCACAGTCTTCCATCTCCATCTAATCTAGAAGTAAACATCGAAGTCACGTTGAGAAGCAAACGAGCGAGCTCCAAGGCGAGTACATCATCGTCAGGCATGCTCAGCAAAAAAATTAAAAATAAGCAGAAAACAAATAATAACAAAAATGAAGTGCTTGTTGTTGTTGCTGGTGCGATGGTGCGACATTTTGTGTGTGCGCGCGCGACAATTTTCAACAAAGGTTTGGGGCGCGTCAAGCGACATTTGGGCCGCCCAATCGTCAGTCAGTCGGCAGGCGCAGTTCGCTCAGCTTAGAGACGCGGCACGACGGCGCGTTGCGCATCGCATCGTTGCGCTTTGGCAGGCGATTGCGTAGTTTACGCTGTACATAGATGGTAAAAAAAGCCAAAGCTCGCCAGGTTAGCCCGTTGCTATTGGAGTGTTAAATGGTTTTGTGATGTTGCGTCGAGCCATTCGTTTGCCGTTTTTCCCAATTATTTTCATATTTTCTTGTTCGCCTTTTTCAAGCTCCAAAGTCATAAACTTTATTGTACATGTGTAGAAATCTATTTGGAGTCGCATGAAGTGAGCGCACAAGTTGAGGAAGACGACCAGTACGTTGGAAATACATAAGTAGGAAAATAATAATCATGTGTAATAGAAAAAAAATCAGAGCTCGTTAAGTTATCGCAGGGCAAAGCAATGAAACTAAAAATATCATACAAATATAAACTGAAAGAAAATTAAAAAAATATATACATATATTAAGTTATACATATGTATGTATATTCCCAGAGCGAACCAATCAAATGCCGCCGATTGTATGTAAATAAGTGGCCAATGCGCTTGGGAAAGAGCTGACGCTGGGCGACTGGCGCGCAAGAAGGACAGCAATAGATGTGCACATGCGCGGCGCGGTTTGAAGCTTTGGCTTGACAGTTGACTTGTTTTTTTTCGACATTTTCTGTGGGCTTTTAAGTCACTTGTTTTGTACAAGGTTTGCTTTATTTCCTTTTTTTAATTGTCGTTGCTGTTTCTTGTGTTTTTTTTTTGTTGCTTCTTGCTTTTCTGAATGGCGTCTAAAGTAGGTAGGCGAAATATTTTTATTAATAATTATTATTTTTTATTAGCGGCGTTTTAAACAGTTTGGCTTGTACAAAATGTATATTTAAAGTCAACCAGCTTGGGCTTCCTCATATCGGCGGCGTACATTGCCCTGAAAAACTAACGCTGACTTATGCGACTTTCCCAGCACTTGGACAAGCTTCTTTTGCGACTAAGTATTTATGTGGTAACTGAAACTGTTTGGGCGTAATTAACTTGCACATATCTATATACACACACACACTTGCATATACTTACATATGACTATGAAATCAAAAAATCATACGCCGCGCATGCGCATCTGCTTTATAAATACATAAACTTTGCTTTGTTGATAGCCACAAAACTTTGTCGTCGCGCATTTAATTAGCGATCTTTGGCTCTTAATTGCTTGGCGTTTGCTCTCCGCAAACTGAAGTTTCGAATATTTATGACATTTTAAGTTTTTATTTTTTTTTCTCCACTTTGCAATTATACTCTTAATTGGGCGATTTAATGTGCTGTCATAAATTTTAATAAATATGGAAATGTAAAAATTGTATGTTGATAAAAAATTAAAAAAAATTAAAATCTATTAAAGTTACGTCAGACACGCTTCTCAAGATAAGTCCTGCCTATCGCTAAGACCTGATGAAGCGAGTCTCTCGAGCAAAAATGTTGTTTCTCTCGGTGCGCAGGACTCATCGTCAAAAATGGATGAAGCAGCGAACTCTGTGCCAAATGCCTGTAATGCTGCCTCACTGCTTCAGTGCCTTCAGCCAACTGGCTAAGAAAAATTCTGTCGAAATCTCCTTCAAGTATGAACTCCATCCAGAGGCCTAACAGTGACTGAACGTCATCATGTAACGAAATGCTGGAGATCCTTATGATCACTCATTTCCTGGGCTGCTCTGATGACACCTCCGGCGCTTCGCCCGGTCCTAGGACCCAGTCGTTCCTAGGTGATATCATAAGGGACGTCGTAAGCTATGAAACAGTGAAATGGGCTATTATGTACTTCCAGCACTACAAATCTCAGGGACTTGACGCAATTTTTTCCCGCCCAACTACAAGAAGCTAACGTCATGCTGTGCCCTCTGCTTTCTTAGACTTTTACAGCCAGCCTAACCCTAACTCACATACCGTACGAGTACACAAAGGCGTAGGTTGTCTTCTTACCAAAAGAGACAGGTCCGCTTATGTGAAACAAAAGGATTTCCGGTCTATAAGCCTCACTCACTCGTCAAATTTCGGGCCGGCTGCAGTGCGGCCAGGCTAAATACGATCCAGCCGTAGAGAGACCTCAGATTCGGACACGCAAAAGTAATTGAAACTCTACCGAATAATTTAAGATAGTTAGATTATACCACTACCCTACTCTGTTTTGACAACAAATTCTCCAGAAAGGAACGAATGGGAAGGGCCACAGACTCAAACCCAGGGTCTTCGGCCATATACGCAGATTGATCCCAGTAGCGGGATTTGGTCCGACGAACATGCGTTAAGCCTCAGTTTTCGCTTGCCGGACCATTGTAGCGTTTTTCAAGCAGAGCTAAACGCTATAATGGAGGCGGCTCGGTGGTTCATAACCTCCGCCCCTCCAGGACGGCCTATCGCTATTTATTCTGACAGCCAGACTGCTATCAAATCTCTGAAATCTAACAGTTTAACGTGCAAAGTAGCCATAGAATGCAACCTGCTGGCATTAAAATGCTCCTTGACTGTTTTATGCGTCCCTGGACATAGGGACATCCCTGGCAACTGCTTAGCCGACAAGCTGACGAGGAGGGAGACGGAACTTTGCTCAAAATGCGAGTATACTTCTAACCTCTTACAAACACAGACTAAAGGCTGAACTCCTCGAGGAAGTATACACCAGGGGGGCTGCGAAAACGACCTGTGATACTACCAGGCAAATTTGGCCAAATATTGGTGTAAGGCGATCCATAGCTCTCACTATGATGGGTACACACGGAAAAGGTTAGGATAACCCGCCAGGGATTTTTATGGCAATTGATACGAGGAAGAGGTGGAGAGCGTCGAACATTATCCCTGCCAATCACCCACCCCGGGCGGGATGCGCAACCAAATGTTGTTAAATTACTAAGTGAGCAGAGAAACAAATGACTCCGGCCAGTGGTATCACAACGAACTTTTCTAGGCGATGAGTGATCCGTGATCTGCTCGGGGACAGCCACTCTAACCTATCCTAACCCTACGTCAGACAGTCGGGTTTCGACTGCTTGCAAAATTTTACAAATTTTCAGGATGTAGAAACATTACCATAAATAAAACAAAATTACCTAATTTTACTTAGCCAAGGTTCCGAGGAACAGAACTGGATCCGTCAAACAAGATAAAATGCCTTGGAGTTATTCTGGATGCCAAACTTAACTGGAAGTCAAGCATTGAAGAGCATGCAAAGAAGGCCACGGTGACTCTCTATGCAGCGAAGAGAATGTTAGGCAACTGATGCAGTGTGAAACCAAGAATTGTGCACTGGATGCACACTGCTATAGTCCGCCCCTTACGCTCTTATGGCTCGCTGGTCTTCTGGCCAGCCCTTACTAAGGCTTACCTAGCTAAACCACTAAGCGGAATTCAAAAGTCGTCAGCCGCTGGCGTAACAGCTGCAATTAGATCCTGCCCGAAGGATGTTTTGAACGAAAACCAGCTGCTAAAATCGCCATCAGAATGCGTGCCTTGGACCTCTGGAAGGAAATATCGTACGGGTACGGTTTCATCCCAGACGCATTACCGCCTGAAATTAAAGCGCAGCCCACTGCCTATATTCTGTCTAGGACCTGAGTTTGCCACAAAACCACAAACCCCGCACGAAATTCCTAAGCTGCAGTGACGGTACTCAAGGTAAGGTCCAGTTCTTGCAGGGCTTAACTGTCTTTACTGATGGGTCAAAGAAGGCGTGCGGGTTTGGTGCATGGGTTTTCATTGAGCAATTAAGGAGGCAGATGAATATCTTCCCGGATAGTGGATGATTGTATTCCTGATCAATACGAAACTACCCCACTATGAGTACTGGGACATAAGGACATTTATCGAGACGAGGCAGCGGACGAAACAGCAAGGTGGAGAGGCTCGCTCAGAGACATAAAAGCAAAAATCGTACAGGGTCGTATAGGATTACCCGGCAGTTCTGAGTGTCCTACGACCTACTTAAAACCAAAGCTCTCTTAGGAATGAGCAAAGAAAATATATACAAACATACTGCAGTGTGCACAGGGCACTGGCTCGTTAGGATAGATGCCGAAAAGATTGGAATGTCCTCCAACAGGTTATGTCGCAGTTGCTATGACCCTGGTTCAAAAGAGAAAGTCGAAAACTTCTTGTACGAATGTCCAGCCCTCGCAGGCCTAGACATCAGCATATCTTCTAATGGTGCGTCTGCCATGAAGCGCATTCTGTTCCGACTCAATACAGGTGCACCTTCAAATAAACGTATGTATAATTCAACCATCGCTACCCTGCACTAATTGAGGAAGTGCTGTCCTATTTATGCAGAATTTCGTAACAAACTCTTCAGACGCTGTGTCGCTCGGCGCTCGATCGGGCATATTTATGTATATACATACATACATTTTAAAGCTGAAAAAAGCGCTGAACGACAGAAAAACGCTGAGTTCTTTATATGGAGTTTCAGCATCTGAGTCTCCAAAACTCTGTTGTAACAAATTTTTTTTTAATACTCTATTGTTAGAATTCAATAAAACCAATGAAGATGAATCTCAATCAGTATTTTCACGCAAAAATTTATGACAAATGAAGATTCTAACACCTGTAGGAAGCTGCTGTAGAATTAACCTTCATAGCTGATCATCCCTGAATAGCCGCCTTGTAAGCAATTAAGAAAGGTAGCAACAGGATCAGGTGCGGTGGCTACCGGCTGCAGCAGCGCAACAGGCGCAGCTGGGCAAGTGGCGGCGCGTGTTAGGAAAAAGTAATCAAATGATAATAGTAATAATAACTAGTTTTACCAAAAAATTTTAGATTTTCCAACGACTATTAGAGAGCAGCTGCTTTCGCGCATGATAGGAAAATATGTAGTGGAAGATTTGTACGGGCGAATGTATAAATAAATTTCCAACGCTCGTGTGACTAAGAAAATTCTTTAGGCAGGTGAAGTGTAGTGCTAATGACTAAAGTGAATAGGAGGAGAGCGGTGGTAGGCAGTGTTCGAAAAAAAAACTAAACATTTACAGGTGCATTAAGGAAGCAAAAGCGGCGAGTGAAGCAAAGCAGTGAGGTAGGAAAAAAAAATTATAAAAAAAATTATTGTGGATTTGAAAGTCGTACAACAATACAAATTATGGCTTGGTATTGGCATATTTCTATGCAAGTATCAACAAATGGAGTATGTATGTGTGTATGCCTTTGTATGCTTTCATGCAGAACAAAATTACTGGCATTTTCGCTACTAAATACTTATCGCCCCTATTCCGGCTGACTGAGCTATGACGTCCACTAAAAAATGTAAATCAGCTTTTACTTACCGAAGCAAAATGTGGTTGGGGTATACGCCAAACGAGAATAGTACATGCACACTAACATATAAATGTATACAAATATTCCTATAATGCCCTCTTCCACAAACTATTCAAACATGCGAAAAACACATAACCGCAATTATGGTTTTCAATATTATTAATGATGGTCGAAACTCAATAAATGCAAACTATATATAAACGAATGCAAAAGTACAACACCAACAATGCAGAAGGGAGTGCAAATAATGCATGTACATACGAGTATGCATTGCAAAAGGGGTCAAGCAAAATTGACCACAGACAACAAACGAACACGCAATTCGGTCGGTGGCTTGACTTGACTGGCAGCAAGTAGAGGGCGACCCTTTCGCGTAACAGGCTGATGGCTTGGCGAACGGCTAGACCGATGTGGCATGCAACAAGCATTATTTAAACTCTGCAACAGCGCAGCAGTGGACAGCGAGCAGCACTTGAAGCGCAGTTAACAGCGTGGATGTTTGGCAATTGAATGAGTTGGTTTTACTATAACATTTTTTACAGGGTGTTTCTTGAGGGCGAGCGAAAAGTTTGGGACATGGAATTGTTGTGAGAGTTTGTGAGCGAGTGTGTGAGTATGTTTGTAACTTTGGCACACATACGGGTTCCAAGCTGGATTGACATATAAGTAGGATATTCTTTGAAGTTTTTCAAAAGTTAAAACCATTTAATTCACATTTTAAATAAAATATTACGACGAAAGGGGTTTAAAAACGATTTATTTCAAACACACTTTATAAAAGTAGGTTGCCACATTTTCATAAATTTAAATCACGTTAACGGACAGGTAAATGAAAAATTTTTATATGGTAACAAGCGAGAGATGTTTAAGAAAGATTTACCTCGAAAATATTTTTGAAGAATGTTACCACCCATTTATAAATATAAAATTAATTTAACTAATAAAAGAAATATTTTAATATGTTTAGCAAACGAGAGCAGTTCAAGAAAGATATACTTTTGAAGAGGGTTGTCACTTATTTATAAATACAAAATCAATTTAATTAATGGTAAATGAAATATCTAGCTCGGGTAGCAAACGATATGGTTTTTAGAAAGATTTGTTTTGAACAAATTTTTGGAGCGGGTTACCACCTATTTAGAAATATATAATTTAATTATTTCAAATTGCTAAAAAATATATTTATATATGGGTAGAAAGCGAGAGAAGTTTAAGAGCGAAATAATTTTGAAGAGGGTTGCCACCGGTTCATAAACTCAAAATCAATTTTATTAACAAGGTTAATGAAATATTTAATGTGGCAGCAAGCGATAAAATTTTAAGAAATATTAATTTCGAAAATATTTTTGGAGATAGTTGCCACCTGTTAAGAAACTTAAAACAAATTTAGTTAACAAGTTAAATTAAATATTATGATACAAGTGTTAAACGAGAGAGGACTAAGAAAGCTTTTCTTCCAAAATATCTCTGACCAGGGTTGCTACCTATTTCGAAATTCAAAATCAATTTAATTACAAAGTTAAATGAATTACATACATACATATATTAATATGAGTAACAAACGGGAGAGATTTAAATAAGCTTTATTTATCACGCGGGCAGACCGTGGGCAAAAACTAGCAAATTATATATCTTTAGTAAGTTAGTTTAAGCAGTCTGTGCAAACTTTTTTAGTGAAAAATGTGTTGATACTTCGCTGCGCACTCATAATTGGCATTCTACTCCCGCCACAGTTTATTTTAGCCAGTGAGCAACGGTTAAGTCAACCCCAGAGAGTGTTCTGACGCAAAAATTATGCAGGATCTACTGTTTGTCTCTAAACCAGCGTTGGGTAGAGAGAGCTTTTACTCTGCTCGCGCCTATACAAAATGTACAGAAAGCTTAAAGGAGCTTTGCCCGCGGGCAAGGCAGTGCCCATGAGTGCTCTAAACACGTCGCAGCCGAAAGCTGTATGGCTTCTTTTAAAGTCCAAATAATACTCCGCCGGAGTTTCTTTTATACGTTATTATTTCTTTATAAGCATGTACGTATATATATATGTTTTCCAAAACACCATCTCAAAGCACCCTTTATATCAGTCAAATGGTCAGCATTTTTCAACCTTATCAGTGCTGCAAAATCTTTACGAATATTCAATTCATGCAACATTACAACAACAAAAGCAGCAGGGGCAATATTTTTAAATACAACCGAATAGGGGTAACAGTAATGGCAATAACTATTCGATCGCAATGCGATTTTTGAGGGCAACCGTGGCGGCAAATATTTGTGACATAAAGAGGGTATTGAAGCAACCGAGCGGAAAGTAGCGAAAAATAATTTCGGTTGGTAGAAAAGGAAGAAAGGAATGCGATAGTTTGAGGGAAGAATCGAAAGGAAAACAGAACAACACAAACCAAAATAGAAGAGGCAAAGAGATAATTTGTAAGAAGAAGATATTTTTCAGTATTATAAATACTTTGCTCTGCATTTATTTTGCAATTTTCTTGAACTGATCTACCTACATATCGAGCTCTAACCGCCAAAAAGACGAAAGCGAAATTTTTTTCAAATATTTTCTTTTGATTGAGAAATCTTCCTAGAGCATTTAGATGCACTTCTGCATCAAAAATAAAATTTTGAAACAAATGTCGCTTACGTCTTTTTGGCGGTTAGGGCACGATACATACAAATATTTCAGTTTCATATTTCAATTGTTTTTGGTTGACTTTTATTAATTTAATTTTAGTTCTTATTTAGTTTTCCCGCTTACGCTTATGTACATCCATTACAGTACCTATTCGACATGCAATAACGCAACTTGCTGGCATGTTCATCGGCGTGTTAATTGTGGCAGCAACGGCGTTTGCGGCTTGGCTTTTGTTTTCATGTTATCTTTAATGCAATTCAATATATTTCAAAAATAGGGGTGAGCGTTTTTGTAAAGAAGGGTTACACAGGAAATTATTTAATTTAAAATAATTTAATTTTGTCTTGAAATTATAGGGTTCCTAACATAAGCAAGCTGCATATATGTAAAGGGAGAGAGGCCCCGCCTGCTACAAACTGTCAATGATTCCAATGATTCTAATTAAATTTTAGAAAATTTAAACTGCTGATTTCTACTCCAATAAGTATGCACTATGATTAAATAATTTGTCCTTTTCAAAAAAATTTGGGTCCTAAACGATGGTAAGTCCTACAGCATTGGCTTCTATAGCCATTTCAATACTCCTGTTAAGATCACGAAGGCCAAACAGATCTGGGGAGCTTCATGTATCAAAGTCTTTTGGCAAATTATAGCCCGCTCCTTGACCTGCAAAATAGTTTCCTGTTTAAGATAACGCTCAAGTATTTGGCGCAATCAGAGCGCAGAACACCACTTAGTGTGGGAAGCTAAACCCTAGACTCTTTGAGCCTTCTGCTGAGTAGTACCACTTAGTTTATTACATTTGTTATGTTGTTGAAATATCTAGAGAGAGTGACTCTGCTACACTTAGGCCAAGGCAGGCCTTTTTATTGTGTCACCATATAAGAGAAATTTTGCTGATCCAAGTGAAGTTCCGATGGCAGCTCATATTTATATAAAATAATTCTGGAGTCTCCATGAAAAAGGTGTTAAAATCTTTAAAACTAAGCCTTGAATCTGAGAAGCAAAATGGGCTGTCATAGTTAGCACCCTTGTCATGGGTTGACATAGTCAGAACTGTTATGAGAACCAAGATTTGGCTCTTAGCCAGCTGAAGAAGCTCCCCTTAACCATCTGGGGTCGAATAACAGCCAGAAGAACTATGAAACTGTATATGTTACCTATGAACGCTCATGGAGCCGACTACAAAAAGCCCGTATTTTTTATAGGATCACTTTGCTTGGAACACTCATCTGCCATCCGATTATCAAGATGTATGTGGAGAAGGATCCAATTAAAACTAGCCTCGGACAAGATAAGAATTCGTTCCTTCAAACCCTTTCTGTTGAGTTTAGAAATTGACAAAGGTTTTGTCAAAAACCCCATTCCGGTTCTACTCAATACTGGGCAACTGCAGAAGAAACAGAGAACATTTAATATTCCTGTTTCACACATCCTGACATCCGCCTGTATGATTATTTTGGTTTTTTAGGCCTGTAAAGTTTTAGGATGTCTTCGTGCATTACTTACCATAATATGGGGACGCATTCTACGACCTTATGAGGTGGGCGTAGTCACAGGCTGAAGTAAGTTCAGCACATCCGGAGTCGGGCGGAGGTCCCACTACCTGCACTAAAATACAGTCATTTATTGTATTTAAGTCGAACACCCACACACGCCTGTGTAACTAGAGTTCCGACAACCTTGCGTCTAAGGAGAGAGAGGGAGGGAGATTTCGACGCTGACGTTCGTGCCAGTACGGCTAAGGGAGAATATTTACTAACTCACAATTGTCTTATACAAGGTGCTAGTTCAGAAACCGTGGCTTGGGAGTAAATTCCAAAAACTCATAACTGGTGCTAGTTAAAAGAGAACGCAGTTGTCCATCTCTCGGATATGTCGCCTTAAATGGTGTTACATTGCAGTGAACCGATCAGATTTAATATCTGAGTTGAGGTCTGAATAGGAAATGAAAATGGGTACCTAACGTTGTTTGAAGGGTCCGCAAAGCCAGAACTTTTATATACTCTTGGCAAAAGTTACGGCCTGCAGCCATACGTGGTAGCATGATATGTAATATTGCCATAAGGCTTAACGCGATAAAGAAATGAACATATCGGTCACTGCCAGTTTTTGCACGAACTTACAGGATTTCCTACAACCGATCACAACCACTCACCGACCTGACCCGCTCTACCAACACCAAGTTCATGACCCGTTTTTGATAAAAGAGGATACATCTGTGTTTGCGTGGATGTGTCAAAACTCAAGGTGGGGTTTATTCGTAACAATAAGGTATGTATATCTTTCAGCAGCATTTTTCAGGCGCAACTGATGGCTAACTTAAAGCCCGCATTACTGATACAGAGTGGTATGATTCCATGTCATGATATCTAAATTTCCACTGACAGCGAGGTGACTATAAGTCGCTGGAAAAAATGTCACTGACTTCAAAGCTAGTTGCTCAATGCCGCCGAACTCTTGACGATATGGCTGAGGCATTCCCAGCACACATCATCTGAGTTCCTGGTCGTTGCGCTATTGAGGGAGATTTGCAAAGCTGATGGAATTTGGCGGCGTGTAACAAGATTGTCTGACAAAGGGGATATAGGGAAGATACTTTGGATCCCTCCTTAAATAATTACACTTTACTGAATGAAAAATGCATAGTAGTTGCAAATGAAAGATAGCAAGCTGGTTGCCACTTCTTTAAAAAATCAAAGTCAATTTAAAACAATTAAAAAAGTCTAAGTTCGGGCGGAGCCGAACATTACCCAGTGGGAAAATGTAATGTATAGTAATCGAAAAAATAATCAGTAAAACAACACTTTCCATATTCAAAAATGCACTTTTTCCCCCAGGGCGAATTCCTAAGAAAAGTGGGGCATTCAATTTTGCATTACCTTGTATCGAGAAATGAATGTGCTTTAATACGATATATTTTGAACTTTTTGAATACATTAGAATGCAAATTACATAGTTAGCAGTAATATAATCATTATATTATTCATCACGCATGTAATTCATTCCTACTTTTCCGACTGGGTAAATACCCAGCGCAAGTATTAAATATAGTTTTTTCACCTTTCCGAAAGCTACCGCTACATGGTAAGCAGGGGTGGTTTTACCCCTAATTCAACCATCTTCGATAGAACGTTCAGTTAGACATAATGAGATAAACTAATATGTGGGCGGTATCACACCCATTTTCCAAAATTCCATAATAATGTTATTTCCTTTCAAGGGATTATTGGTAGTAGAAGATTTCCTATTTTTCCAAATTATATGGGATATGGGCGTGGTTATTTTCCAATTTTTTCAGACGTTTCGTATGTCGTACTAAGGCCAATAACTGTGCCAAGTTTTAGAGAAATTGGGGAGCGGTTACCGAGATATAAAATTTAATTATAAGTAGGCGCGGCTACGCCTATTTTCCAAAAATTTATAATATTCTTATTTTTCGTCCAAAAATCATTGTAAATATCATATTTTTCGTTAGCCTATACCTATACCTATACGAAAAATAATATCTATCTAACTATGTACATATATACATATAAAATACGCGAAGGAATTTTTAGTGAAGGTCATCAGATTTGCACCGATATTTCGAATTTCAAAACTGAGACATTTTTTTAGCGGTAGAGGATATTAGAAATGATGAAACCGACACCATGCGTGAACTCCCTTCACTCAGAAAAGGCTGGACGGATTTAGATGAAACATTGGAATATTTATTTAGTTTTTTCAATAGGGTTGTTATCTTTTTTCTAAATAAAAATTAAATATAGGCGCTTTAACTTTATGCGGGTTCACTAGTTAATACGGCTTTTCAAAATAGCTTCGCTCCTGCGCCATCCATCAGCCATAATTTTTTTGTAGAGTTATTCCTTTTCATGTTTGTAATATCTCTACACCTGCGCCACCTAGCGGATTAACTCTTCTTTCATATCGCATTGTCATAGGGCTCCGAGGAGAGCTTAGCATTTTAAACTTGTATTTGGATCACCCTAATGTACATACATATATACAAGTGACTCGAATTTACTATTGAAGTATTCAATTGCAACACATTTTTTAAAGACATCTCCGAAACCCACACACCTCCGCGCGCACACAGAAGTTCATCTTGTTGCTTCCATTAATTGACAGCTGCCACCACAGAGTGCTAACAGCTCTATTTGGTCACAACCATGGGGACATTTTTACAACTCATTCCACGTCTACTGAACGCTGAGTAGTTCTTCACATGATAGAAGATGGCATTAAAGTTTTTATAGCCGATAAAAAGAAGGATATTCGATGTAGTTATCAATTAGAATAAATTTGAAAACATGCCAACGCTCAATGATTAGGCACATTTTGCAAGTGCTTCTCTTATTTCTTGTGTCATCAATATTATTGAACTAATAGTTGTGGGGGAAGGAAAAGAAAACGAGGGTGCCTAACAGCTATTACAACAATCGAGCGACCAGCTTGCCAAGCAACTATGTTTTCTTAGGCACTCGCTTGTTGCTGGCTATTCACCCTCACAAGTGGCTAACCACCTGCGCCAACCACTACACTTATTTATGTATGAATACGTATTTGTATTTGCTGTCGTTTTAGCCCGCATGGTAACGGCCTAATTACGCGCGCGCTTAAAAACGGTGCACTGTAGTGCAGCTTGTGAGCGCGACGCCGCGCATGCGCACACCACCTGTAGCTGGGTTTTCCGCCCCTTATAAACACTCTTCCGTGTTTACTTCGTATTTTTCGTTGTTGTTATATTTTTCTATCCGCCACGATTGCATTTAACATTGATGACTTTGAAAAGTGCGGCTGCCATCTAACCAAGTACTTAGGGACTTACAGTGGTCGAAAAAATTATTTGTTATTTAGTTTTAGTTATTTTTTATAAAAATATAATTCATTCTTTAATAAAAACCCTGTAAATCCATGTTTCCAATTTTGTTAAAAAAAAAAATATTAAATAGCAAAATTTAATAAAATTTATTTTGAGTACACAGTTTTGTAGGTTTTTGTTAAAGACTCTATTTTTATCTAAAAAATAGCTAAAATTAAATATAAAAACAACATTATTGTGAATACTTGTAAATATGTGGTGCTGCTATAATTTTTTCGACCACTGTAGTTAACTTACCTTCCTGTACTGCACTGCGCAGCTTACTTTATGGGTCGTATCGAGCGCGAAAATTATTGAAATTACTACACGATCAATATTTTTTTTTCGTGTTTTAGTTTTGGTATTTTAATTGAATTGGAATGCGTGCGATGAGTGGCCACCACCAAAACCGCCAGCAACAGCAACAAGCGGTGACGGGACTTAGACTTCTATGTACCTTTCGGTCTGGTATTTTCACTTGATTGATTTAGAATGTGCTCGCGCGCAATCGCACCCCAGAACATTGTGTTGGATGACTAGCAGTCATTTGGTCTTTACTAACCTTTTCCACTGCGCGCTAACCGTTCAGTCTGGCTTAGTGAAGACTTAGTTCCGTTGCTTGCCTCGTTTTGTTCTATAGTTTTCTCTGTATTTTTTATTTTTTTGTCCCCTATTCTACCCCTTGTACATTTCCCTTGCATTCACTTAGCTCTCGCTTCTATACAAATATTTTTACACCTGCTCTGTATATTGATGAATATTAACTGTCTTAGCCGCTATGTGCTTTTAGCGTTTTGCACCCGCCTCATTGACACTACGCGCGCTCTGTGTCGTAAAAAATGCATTGGCATTGCTGGAAGCCCATCGAATTGTTATCATTACTTTTGATATATTTCTTGTGGTTGCTTTAACTTTCGCTTGCAGTTAGTTAGTCATCTTGTCTGTTGATCTTTCCGGTGCATTGGCCACGTTAATTGCTTGTTAACTATTTTACAGCAGACATTCGTTATTTGAGACATTCGTGGCTCGAGTGCCACCCTTACTCACTCGCAGATGATTGGAAAAATACAAGTAAGAAACGGCGAATGCAAATTCAAGTATTCAAAATTTATCCGAAGAGTTATTTTGAAGTGGCCGCATGCCATCGATTTTGTCAAGGCGTAACAAAGAAAGCGCCTACAATGAAGGGTAGTCGGAATTTAGAGGTTTAGTAAGCATAGCAATCCTAAAGAATATAGACCCACATTGCGCGGGTTACTGTGTACCAAGTCCAAACATTACAAAAATGTATAAAATTTGCAGATAGAGAATTTTGGACAGCGGGTATCCTAATGAAAAGGGATCACTCGACTTCTATACCGATGGCTCAGGGGAGTCTTCTCGGCCCCTTTGGAGCCGGATAAATTATTTCACCTACCGGACTATTGCAGCGACACTTAAAGCATTTGGCACGGTCCCATGCGCCTCAAGAACCGTAGCAGACTGGCGAGATGGCTGAGCAGCATGCTCTTCACCTGATATGGGTGCCGTGGCACAAGAAGATACGAGGCAAGGAAAGGCGGACGAAGTTGTAAGACAGAGCACATTCGTTTCATTTTCGCAATCCCGGAAGCATTTAGGCATGCCGCTACCTACAAGTTCGTTCCAAGGCATTTAACTCTATGCATAGTCTCACAACTTGCAGCAATATAAAACTTGTGTGTGTTTGGGTTTCTAATGTCCCCCGTGGTATCACAGCGTGCCCAAATTTTAAGGGCCTCGGTGTGCTTGTGAGATCGCGGGCAGCCCCTTGTACCTAATATTACCTAACCAAGCTCCCAGTGCAGGAAAATTTTTGTGGCAAACCTAAGTAACGAAAGTTCATTATGTTCATCCGTAATCGAGAGTGTTTTTCATTCGGAAGCTATTGTGTCGTTCGGGAGTCCAGCCCAGACTGAAACCGATTTTGAACTAATCTTGGAATATTTACATATATCTGAACACACTTTCGAATAAGGGTATTATAACTTTGTTCGCATAACGAGATGTGTATATATTGACACAAATGTTCATATATAAATATACGCATACTTATATAAAGGGTGACCAATTTTAAGTGATTTAAATTTCGATACAACCATTTACTTCAAGGTCGGTTTATGTGGTTATTTTGGGGTTAAATCTCTTTTTTCAACTCAACTCTCCACTGAAAAGGAAGTTACTTCTGTTCAAAACATTTTCTCCTAAAATGTTTTTGTTGACCGATCAGTCCGATTTCTGAAAATCGAACACCAATCTTGCCTCAATTTCATATATTTAATGGCATTTTTTGGAAAATGCAAAGATTTCAATATTTCAGGTACTACTATTACAAGAAGTTTACCCAAAATTATAACTCGAAGCCCCTGCTGTAGAATGAAAAGAGAAGTTCCTGAAATTATTTGAAATCAGACACTACCAACACCCACCTCCCATACGACGGTTACATAATGCTGGTTGTATGTTTTGATTTACTGAACTTAACATAGCATAAGATAAGATAGCATAAAGCTTAGTTAAGCGCATTTAAATTGATCATAATTTCAGTTTTATTTGTGATTTGATTCGTTGGGTTGAGATGCGAAGAGTTCAGGTGATTTGATGGGACTGAAGGTGAATTGAAGTGAGGTGAGTTAAGGTGAATTGAGGTGGGTTGAGTGGAGGTGAGGTGAGCTAAGGAGAGTTGCGGTGACTTGAGGTAAGATGTGTTAAGTAGAGGTGAGTTACGTTGAGTTGAGTTGGTAAGATGACATGATTTGGGTGACTTAGGGTAAGATTAGTTGAATTAAGGTGAGTTGAGGTGAGATGATCAATTCAGAAATACAATTTATTTGTAATTTGATTTGCTGAGCTGAGGTGATTTGCTGTGAGTTAATGTGAATTGAAGTGGGTTTGAGGCAAGTTGATGTGAGGAGGGTTAAGGTGAGTTGACTTGAGGTGACTTCAGAGGAGGTTAGATTAGTTGAACTGACTTGAGGTGAGACGAGTTAAGGTAAGATGAGGTATTTTGAGCTGAGTGGGATGTGGTGATTTGCAATGAGGTTAGATGAGTTAAGGTGAGGTGAATTAAGATGAGTTGAAGTGAGATGAGTTATGGCGAATTGAGATGAGTTGAGTTAAGGTGAGTTAAGCTGATTGTTGAGTTGAGGTGAGATGAGTAGAAGTGAGTTGACAACATTTGAAATTTGTATCTTTATCTTTATGTATATCTATTCCTCTTTTTATATCCATCTTTGTCTCTATCATTTTTTTATCTTTGTAACTTTATTCTTTTTTTATTTGTATCTTATCCTTATCGGCAGTTTCAGAATACTATAGATCTTTTCTTCCAGCTGTAGTGAACTTTCATTTTTTTTTCGTTCAAAGCCAGACGAGTAGAATTGACCCTCAAAAGGTATGCATGGACAAACTTCTACTTACAAACATGCCTATGCATAATTTAAGCCACATGCCGGTATCTACGAGCTTTTATGCACCTCGCTGCAAGAATAGTGAAAATCATTTAAGCATTTCGGTGTGAAATTTCACACCAAATTCATTGGTGTGGCCATAAAAACGTAAACACAAATAATTTAACTAACCGAATCAATCAACAGCCAGCAACAAAGCGCTGCATAGAAAGTGTGAAGTAGCAGCTTGGCGAAAGATCGGTCGCACGATCGACCAGCGCGGTTCGTTGCGGTTCAATTCAGTTGATAGGCGGTTGGCTACGCTTCTCTTGGATTGAATGGCGGCGCTGGGCCGGATGTGCTGGCATGTCGGCGTGCTGGTGTACAGCAGCGTGGCAACAGACCACAAAAAAAAAGAAGAGAGAAAAAATAGCAAACGAAAAATAGCAACAGTTACAATGCCAACAACAAGCACCTTGCGGCGCTAATGGTGTCGCTAAGTATGCGCAATACAATGCCACAAGTTGGCACACATACAACGCTCGGTTGCCACAAATGAAGCACATTATGTAAATCGCTTTGTGCCGAATATGTGGTTGAATGAACGCGATCGAATGAAAGGTTGGTTGTACGACTGACTGACTGACTGACAAGCGATCTGCTGCTATAAAAGTCTGCACTGCGCTGCGTCAACAAAGGTCTTCCGCTTTCGCATACGAATGATCATCGAATGGAACCAATGAAATTACAATAAGCAGCAATAAAGCAGGGCAGGTGGAGGGTGGTGATTGGGGGGGGCGCACACAATTTGCATTCGAATGTATGTATGTATATAGCACCACGCTCGCATAATCAAGCGAAAGACTGACTAACTAACTGACTGACTGATTGCCTATTGTGCTGGCACATATTTACATATGTATATTTGTACACATATGCAACGGCTCTCTAACTAGCTAGACTTATCTACATACATATCAGTCGAGCTGACAGCCTGCTCGATTTGTTGCTAATGACGCACACTAGCAAACACACACACACATTTCGTAACCATACTCGTATAAATTTTTATTGTTTCAATGCCTGCTTGATAGCATAATAAAATTTTCTTTTAAAAAGGGAAAACAG
>NW_023458567.1:16047939-16055274 GCF_013731165.1 Rhagoletis pomonella | reverse complement strand
TCAATTGTGCTTGTTTTCGGTCGCGGAACATTGAACATCACACATTAGCAGTGCTGTGGCACTTTTTTTGTTGTTGCTGTAGCGCGCTGATCATTGATGTGTGCCATGCAATGTGTGAGTTATGTGTGGCAAGTATTTTGGGTAAAATTGGTGTTACTGCTATCTATTTACACCATAATTTGATTAAGGAAGTAATTTAATTAAAGCCAGATATCGTTGATGAGGTTGGTTGTAGATTTTTGATATCTATTGAGGAAATTGTTGGTGACTTTGGAGCTTAGAGCTACCAGAAACGGTAAGGAACTATTAAAATATAGGGTTTCAAGGATAGTTCAGTGGCGACTTTGTACCGGTGTCTTCTTTTACTCACATGCGGGCCCTCTCCCACCAGCAGCGTTGATGGAGATGATTAGGGAATTTGATCTCCGCCATCAAAGTCATTAATGAGTAACCAATCCGCTTGAGCAAACTGAATAACCTTCCTTCCATGAATAGAACTACCTCGGCGCCAGCGTCGGTACTAAGATAAAGCTTCTGAATATTGCACCTTTTAACCAGTGTAAGGCTACTAGCGCCACCGACCAGTTCATGATCTTACAAGAATACTTCCACCATTCTGGACAGCACAAGTTCACTACCGATTTAGTCGCGGTACCTGGAAAGCAAGCACTTCATATCTACTTGTGAATGGGATGAGATCGGTTAGACCGATTAATATATGAGAAGAATAGTCCGGGTTTCTTTACAACCATCCATTAGGTAAAAGTACTCTGTCGTTGTACCAGAGATTATTTAGACGCCAATGATTTCTTTTACCAATCGTAGGCCCGGTTCCTACTGCGTTTAAAGATAACACAGTGCGAAGGCCGTGCTGGGCAATTACATACTGCTTGCTTTTGTTTACAGCGCTCGATGTATCGAAGTCCAGCTTTCTAAATGCAACGTAGCTATCAAAAATAAGTAAAGAACCCTGAATTCGGGCGACTTCATATAGCTGGCGTACGTGCTCAAAAATTGTTCTTTTGCTGCGCTTTGGCCAAGACTGTGACATAAAAGACAATGGCTTTAATAAATTTCTAGAAGGGCAATTTAGCCAATTATTGATGCATATCTTCTTCGTTTCCTTTAATAACAAGCGAGACATACAGAATGCGCGCCATCTGGCTCTGTTTCTGGCGATCGCTTTGAGTCCTTCTAGGTTAATCCGAGTTGCTTCGCCCCTCGATCGATTGTTCTGTTCGCGCTGTTTGCTGGGAGGTCTGTGTCTGCCGATTAAAGGATTCCATTCGTAGGCCTTTTTGACAATACTGTCGTCTTCCTTACGCAAACCTCAGCCAATCCATTTCGATTTTCGTCTTGAAATCCAGATGTCAAGAGACTTCGCAACTCCTCATTTTAGGTTGTTTTAGTATCATTCTTGAACTTCTGTTTACGAAAACTTACAGATTCTTGGTTACTTCAGTAGTGACTTTCAAGGTGGAACTGGCTTCACTTATTCGGCGGTCAATGTCTTCGTCAGTGAAGCCAACTTCGTTGCCAAGGTATTTAAATGCAATACCTTACAGTGTAAAGAGCTTGGTCGGAGACTAACACGTCAGAACAATACCTCGTCGACATAGTTAGCACATTGATCTTATTAAAGTTGATACACAGACCTGCCGCTTTAGCTTATCCGTGTTGCTCGTTGACACTTTTAGACAGTTCAGAAACAACTTTTGTCGTTAGCGTAGTAAATGTCCGCATTTGGGGGGAGTGGACTCATGGCAGCATAGCATCCTACACATCCTCAGTCATCAAACGAAAGAGAAGTGGGGTGAGTATGCAGCGTGCGTTGCCGAACACCGGTTTAAGTTTCGAAGGTCGCATACAGCCTTCCTTTGTGAAGCTCACGACATATAGATCCGTCGCACGTTGATTCAGAAAGAGCGACGTTTTTCGAACTCTCTATGAAAGCTTACGAAAGCGTTTTGCAAATCAACAAATAATGATTTCCACTCTGTTTATATCATCTGAGTAGGAGAAGACCGCGCTAAAACCCGTGTAGGAGTTATCATTAGTCGAATTTAGATGTTCCTTTAAGCGCTCAAAGATTACCTTTGTAATGGCGCAGATACAGCGTCAGTTATCAAAATCCCTCAGGTCACCCTTTTTCAGGATTTTGTTAATAATGCTCTCACTTCACCCATCTGCGATGCAATCACTACCCCAGGAAGTGCTAATTAGTAGTTCCACCTATTCAGCTGCGAGGTAAGAATTTTTGGAAAACTCTGCTAGTATTTCATCACAGACTGCTGTTTTGTTGTTTGGGAGCAACCTGATCGTAGAAGTCAGTTCTGAGACAGTGAGCGCATAAGGCTTAAAGCGGGTTTTGTTATTTAAACGAGCAGGTCCTCTACCGAAATCACTGTCGCTGATTAGGCTGTCTATGCTGTTACACTTGTCGGTTCTTACACTCTAGTTCATTTCCTTAAAATTGATACATATGATTTATTATTTACTATCTTGGTAACAGTTTCAGTCATCCAAGTCCTTAGCCTTGTAAAACGCCTCATAGATCAACTTTTCTTACGACCATTTCTACGCACAGTTTGAATTAATAATGATCCTACATATGGTATACTGGTTAGCAATTCGAACGCCAGAAAACGGAGGAGAAGCTCGGCCAAACAGTAACATATTGTGTAAGCGCAAATCTATTATTAATATACGTAAAACGTAGCTATATAAGTATTAAAATCAAGGAATCACCATCTGAAGCCAAAAGACGTTACACTGTGGTAATATTAACAATACATGGAAATTTTTTTCGTTATTTCAGCGCCATTTTCTATTTTCGTTTAACAGCATTGTAAGACACGTTTCTTATACATATAAATATCAATTATGTCTATAAATAATGCATATACGCTACAGAGTTTAACTGTATGCGTGCCTGTATTGACATTGGGGTGGTCCAAAAATGTATGTAAAATAAAAAGTAGTCGGAATTTTTTATGTTCGCACCCCCTAGAATTATTCTCTACCGAAAAAATATAACCCTTTTTTTAATAAAAAAAATATTTAGAGATCGCTCAAAGTTCTCAAAGTTTTCCATGTATTTTATATGTATAAAAGCAATTTTTCGTTGAAATAGTATAGAATTCTTGAAATTCAATATTTTTAGATTTCAATATTTTTCTCTTCAGAAGATTCCCAGTAATAATAGTCAATAATGCTATAGGCCCTCCAAAACCGCCAGAAAATGCAATTGGGATTTCCCCTTATGTTAAGTATTAAAAAATGGTTAAATATTGATTTTCAAGAATTCCATACCAGTTCTACGAAAAGTTGTTTTTCCCAATATAAAATACATGGAAAACTTTGAGCGCTATGCGTGACCTCTAAATACTTTTTGATTTTGAAATAAAAATATAGGTGTATATTTTTTCGCTATAGAACAATCCTTATACTTTACTTATTTTGGACCACCCTATTGTACATACATTAGACCGTTTCAGAAGAAAAAGTTCGCCGCATACATTCGGTCCTAAAGTATTTTTGTGCGGTAGTTTAGAAAAATTTTCTTTTTCCGAACATAGGGTCGCCTTTTTAACCGACTTCCAAAAAGGAGGAGGTTATCAGTTCGTCGGAATATTTTTTTTTGTATGTATGTTACAGCATAACTTTGGGCAACGTCAACCGTCGATAATTCTTTTTGCATCGGAAAGGTAGTATCTCAGAGGTGGTCCCATACTAATATGGTTTAGATCCGATCATTGGATCATGAAAAAATTAGCGGTACGTCTAATTTTTTATATGACAATTGAAGTCGGTTTTGTTTTTTGCTTAAAAATTACTCGTTGTATTTTTCGTCATATCTGTGGTATTTACAGTCGAATCTTAAAGTGTGATATATTGATGATCTTAGAGATAATTTTTTTGTTCTAATCCGTTCTAGCGCTTATGGTCTGATTATGCATACTTCGCATAACTTCGCACAACTTCGCATAAACTTCAAACTGTAATTTCGTATGTATTTTGTATGTATTCCATTACCCAGAAATTAGCAGAACTTTTAAAAACTTAGCGATCTGTTGAGTTTAGATTTTGCTTCACATTTTCTTAAGTTACACTTTTAGTGCACTGGTACAAATAGTTGTGCGAAGTTATGCGAAGTATGAATAATCAGACCCTTACCCAACAGATACCACTTCCTACTGCCCAAACGTTTCACTCTAATGTAAGTAAGTTAAAGCTCTCATAAAATCATTAAACTTTTTCCAATGAGGTGCTTAGATTATTCGAGTAGAACCATTTAAAAAAAAAAACAATGTGTCACCGAAAAGTACATAAGAAATCAGAAAAAAGGGAACAGTCCAGCGCCTTCGTTTTAACCTGCGTCTGTATCTCACAGCCATTCACCATTCAAAAAGATCTTCAGAATACATATCTTGTTGAGAGAATCGAGTGAAATGCAAGAAAAAGTCGTCGCAGCCTTGGACAAAAAATGTTAAATGCCTTTTCGTGTGTTCGGTCAAAATTAGGTACTGCTTACAAGAACTTATTTATGCCTAGCTTATTGAGTACTCTTATTTTAACCCGATATCCTACAGGGTCTTAATATTATCGTATGCCCCGCCTTAGTATTCGTATTCATATTTGTATTGGTAATTGTAATGGTAATGGTAACGGCAATGGAAATGTTATTAGCAATGGTGATGGTAATGTTAGATAATGGTAGATATTTTATATTTTAATAGCAATGGTAATGATAATGGTCGTGGTAATGCTTTTATTAGTGGTAATTGTAATGATTATAGTAGTGATAATGGTATTAGTTATGGTAATGGTTATGATCATAGTAGTGGTAATGTTAATTTTAGTGGCAATATTAATTGTATTGTTAATGGCATCTCTCTTAGTGTTCGTATTGGTACTTGCCTTCGTATTCAACTTCGGGCTCGGGTTCGTCTTTGTGTTAATGCTTGTTCTCGTTTTCCTAATCGTCTTCGTGTTCATACTTTACTTTCTGTTCGTCCTCATGTTCCCGTTTGTATTCTCATTCTTTGAGTTGATTACTGACAAAAATGAATTTGTGAGTTAGTTTAAAGTTTTTCTTTTTCAATGCCGCATTTTTTTCAAACCCATGTTACACTACTTAATATTCAGTAAGCGTTTTAATGAAGCTCTAAAAATTAAAACTACAAAATATGAGCCTTGCCAATATACTTTAGAATCAGGGGTGTACGGCGAACTTTTTTTTGCTTGTAAGATGGTTCGACCTAATATACATCTATGTATGCTTGTATAGGTATGTTATATGTAAATATAGCCAGCAGTTAATCTCATCCTAAACTACTAATCTAAAATTCAACAAACTAACCAACCACAACGAAATCCAACCAACTGGACAAGCAAACGAAAACTTAGAAGCAGAAAAAAACAAAAAAAGCAATGAACCCGCTGAAGAAAGAAGAGCCACTCGAAAACGACGCAGAATTAAAAAAAAAAACTCATGGTAGCAATAACCAACCAGCTGTGGAGGAAACACGAATGACTTTGTTGGGACAATCGACGCGGTTACTTGCCGCCCAGCAAACTGTATGGTTGTTCTTGTTTTTGCTTTTGCTTTAGATTAGTTTAGTTGGTGGCTTGGCCTGGTCGATTGTCTTGACTTTAATAATTTTACGATAATATTATTTGCTAGTGCCGTTGTATGTGTACATGTATGTATGTATGTACATTAGACTGCATCACACCCCATAAAAAAAATCGGTACTTTGTTTCCATCGGAGTTATAAAATAAACTATATTTTAAGACGTCAACCAAAACATTTCGGAAAAATATTAAGATTTACGTGAGCTGGACCGATTTGAAAATAGCTCCAAACATGAAGTTTTTTGTGAATGAATGAAGATGACAAAACAGTTTAAGCTTAAAAAAAATTGCATAAAAATATTTAAAAATCTTAAATCGGAATAGTCAAGGTTCAGTTATTAAATTTTTTCTTATACCAATCTTTGAAAAAATTAAAAAACAGCATCAAAAATTTTATTCCGTAGAAAATTTTTTTAACTTTATGCAATTTTTTTAAGCTTAAACCGTTTTGTCGTTTGAGGGGATTTTTTACAAAAAAATCTTTGTTTTTCTTTCTATTTTTATTCACAAAAACTAAATTTTTGGAGGTATTTTCAAATCGGCCCAGCCCACGTAAATCTTAATATTTTTCCGAAATATTTCGGTGAAGGTCTAAAAATATATTAGATTTTATAATTCCGGTGGAGAAACAGTACCGATTTTTTTTTGTATGGTGTGTGATGCAGTCTAATGTACATACATATGTATGTGTTGTTGTTAGTTGGTTGACTGGCTGTTTAGAGTTGATCATTTCTTTTGTCGAAGTATTGTAGTTGGTTTTCTTTGCTATTGTTTTTGTTCTTTAGCCAAGCATGACTTCATTAAAAACGTTATTAATAATTACCCCAGATATAATGGCGCAGATACCCAGTCGAAGATACTGAGGCCATTAAATATTTCATATTCCTATTCCCTATGCATTAATGGACTCATATACATATGTACTTCTTCTTATACCTATGTACTACTAGTGCATACTTGTGTGTGTTGATAGATACTTACATACGTGCATATGTACTCACTAAGATGCCGCCAATCGAAAGAAAAGTTGATCATGCCGAAGTAGCGTTGCCACCTTTCAATATGCCCCTCTTGATTGTATGTGGCTTTGTGCTTCAAACTTTATTTCCTATTTCTTCGCATAAATAGAGCTGTTTAAGGAAATAAGTAGTAAAATCGGGTAACAAATTCTGGTCGCTAGAAGAAAGAGAGAAGATATAAAATTTAATAAGCCAAGTTCTCATCGTTAAATAGAAGTATTTATTAACAAAAGCATAGAATAAATTATTGTAGATATTGCGCAAATAAACCATGAAGCACTAGACGATGGCAGAATAAGATAAAAGGTATCTCCTCGGGTGAATAGCTTAATGATGAGCGTGGTAAAATATAATATTTAGATAATAACTTTGTTACAATTTTGACCGAGCTTCTCCTCCATTTTGTGCCGTGTTTCCCGATGTTACAACACAATCGTACCTACAATTTTACGCTGCCTCCGAACAGCAAATAGTATCAATCGAAATGGTTTTGAAAATACTTTACTTCTTAACTACATGTATTAGGGAGGGTTGGCAACTGTTTAAAAAGTCATATCCAATTAGAATTATGCATCACCATAAGGGTGCCGGACGAAAGAGGTTTAAGAAGGTAGTAGTGGAAAATATTTTTAAAGTCGAATTCATTTAATTTATACACCAGTTATATGAAAAACTGAA
>NW_023458567.1:16040649-16047839 GCF_013731165.1 Rhagoletis pomonella | reverse complement strand
TTCAGTTTTTCATATAACTGGTGTATAAATTAAATGAATTCGACTTTTAAAATATTTTCCACTACTACCTTCTTAAACCTCTTTCGTCCGGCACCCTTATGGTGATGCATAATTCTAATTGGATATGACTTTTTAAACAGTTGCCAACCCTCCCTAATATATGTAGTTAAGAAGTAAAGTATTTTCAAAACCATTTCGATTGATATTATTTGCTGTTCGGAGGCAGCGTAAAATTGTAGGTACGATTGTGTTGTAACATCGGGAAACACGCCACAAAATGGAGGAGAAGCTCGATCAAAATTGTAACAAAGTTATTATCTATATATTATATTTTACCACGCTCATCATTTAAGCTATTCACCCGAGGAGATACCTTTTATCTTATTCTGCCATCGTCTAGTGCTTCATGGTTTATTTTCGCAATATCTACAATAATTTATTCTATGCTTTTGTTAATAAATACTTCTATTTAACGATGAGAACTTGGCTTATTAAATTTTATATCTTCTCTCTTTCTTCTAGCGACCAGAATTTGTTACCTTGTTACCCGATTTTACTACTTATTTCCTTAAACAGCTCTATTTATGCGAAGAAATAGGAAATAAAGTTTGAAGCACAAAGCCACATACAATCAAGAGAGGCATATTGAAAGGTGGCAACGCTACTTCGCCATGATCAACTTTTCTTTCGATTGGCGGCATCTTAGTGAGTACATATGTAAGCACGTATGTAAGTATCTATCCACATACAGAGGTATGCACTATTTAGTAGTACATAGGTATAAGAAGAAATAAATATATGTATTAATGCATAGGGAATAGGAATATGAAATATTTAATGGCCTCAGTATCTTCGACTGGGTATCTGCGCCATTATATCTGGGGTAATTATTAATAACGTTTTTAATGAAGTCATGCTTGGCTAAAGAACAAAAACAATAGCAAAAAGAACCAACTACAATACTTCGACAAAAGAAATGATCAACTCTAAACAACCAGTCAACCAACTAACAACAACACATACATATGTATGTACATTAGACTGCATCACTCCCCATACAAAAAAAAATGAGTACTGTGTTTCCATAAGAATTATAAAATTTATTATATTTTAAGACTTCCACCAAAATGTGTCGGAAGAATATTAAGATTTACGTGAGCGTACCCATTTGAAAATAGCTCCAAAAATAGAGTTTTTTATGAATAAAAAGAAAGAAAGACAAAGATTTATTTCTAAAAAATCCCCTCAACCGACAAAACGATTTAAGCTTGAAAAATTTGCGTAAAAGTATTAAAAAAAAAGTTAAAAAAATTTTCTACGGAATCGTAGTAATAAAATTTTTGATGCTGTTTTTTAATTTTTCCAAAGATTGGTATAAGAAACAATTTAAGATTTTTAAATATTTTTATGCAATTTTTTTTAAGCTTATACTGTTTTGTCATCTTTAAGAAACTATTTTTATTCACAAAAAACTTCATGTTTGGAGCTATTTTCAAATCGGTCCAGTTTACGTAAATCTTAATATCTTTCCGAAATATCTTGGTGGTCGTCTTAAAATATAATAGATTTTATAATTCCAGTGGAAACAAAGTAGCGATTTTTTTCATGGGGAGTGATGCAGTCTAATGTATATACATACATACATTCACACATACAACAGCACTAGCAAATAATATTATCGTAAAATTATTAAAGTCAAGACAATCGACCAGGCCAAGCCACCAACTAAACTAATCTAAAGCAAAAGCAAAAACAAGAACAACCATACAGTTTGTTGGGCGGCAAGTAACCGCGTCGATTGTCCCAACAAAGTCATTCGTGTTTCCTCCACAGCTGGTTGGTTATTGCTACCATGAGTTTTTTTTTTGTAATTCTGCGTCGTTTTCGAGTGGCTCTTCTTTCTTCAGCGGGTTCATTGCTTATTTTGTTTTTTTGCTGCTTCTAAAGTTTTCGTTTGCTTGTCCAGTTGGTTGGATTTCGTTGTGGTTGGTTAGTTTGTTGAATTTTAGATTAGTAGTTTAGGATGAGATTAACTGCTGGCCATATTTACATATAACATACCTATACAAGCATACGTAGATGTACATTAGGTCGTACCATCTCACTAGCAAAAAGGAAAAAAGTTCGCCGTACACCTCTGATTCTAAAGTATTTTGGCAAGGCTCAAGTTTTATAGTTTTAATTTTTGGAGTTTCATTAAACGCTTACTGAATATTAAGTAGTGCAACATGCCTTAAAAAAAAAATGCGGCAATCAAAAAGAAAAACTTTAAACTAACTCATAAATTCTCTTTTGTCAGTAATCAATTCAAAGAATGAGAATGCAAACGGGAACATGAGGACGAACAGAAAGAAAAGGATGAACACGAAGACGATTAGGAAAACGAGAGCGAGCATTAACACAAAGACGAACACGAACCCGAAAGCGAGTATGACGGCAAGTACGAATACGAATACTAAGCCATTACCATTACAATTGCTATTGGCACTACAATCAACATTACCATTATCATTACCATTACCATTACTAATACCATTACCACTACTATAATCATTACCATTACCATAACTAATACTATTACCACTACTATAATCATTACCATTACTATTACAATATAAAATATCTACCATTATCTAACATTACCATTACCATTGCTAATACCAAATGAAAATAAAAAAAATACTGAGGCGGGGATATACGATAATATTAAGACCCTGTAGGATATCGGGTTGAACTAAGAATGTAAGCAGTAACTAATTTGGGCCAAACACACGAAAAGGCCACTTACATTTAACATTTTTTGTCCAAGGCTGCGACGACTTTTTCCTTTCTGCCTATTATTGAAACCAGAAACGGCTCTAATATACTCTTTCGCATTATAAAACAAAAACAAAGAACTGATTCATTGTGTATTTCATTCGATTCTCGCAAAAAGAATCGTAGGCTGAAAATCTTTTTGAATGGTGATACAGCCGCAGGTTAAAACGAAGGCGCTAGACTGATCCTTTTTTTCTGGCCAAACCTATGATTTCTTATGTATTTTTCGGTGACACATTTTTTTTTAAATAGTCCTACTCGAATAATCTAAACAACGCCTAAACACTTAAGGTCAATTAATTTTGGAGCACACAAATTTTCTCCCCGAGACAAGATCATCAATAAATATATGACAATTTCAGATTTGACTGTAAATACCGCAGATATGCAAAAATACTTTACGATCGAAGGTATGCGGCGAACTTTTTCTTCTGCTATGGTCTAATATATGTACATTAGAAAGGGTCTAAACATTTTTTTCAGAGATAGGGTTTGGGGAAATTTCCAAAAATGTTTCCTCTTGCCAAAAGAAGTTTTGTCGGCATAAAATTGGTTAGGTAACCTAAGAATATTTCAAATTTAAATTATCTAATAAAATACCACAAACTTCAGTTGTCATGGCAACAGTCGCTTTTTATAAAAATCACCTATATTTTTGCAAGTTTCATAGCGATCAAGTAGAGCATTCCAAAGCCATTGAGCACCCTGTATTGGATGCAGTAGAAAACTGAAAGTTGGGATAGATGTTACAAATATCAAAAAGAAAAAAACTAAGTTGGTGCTCCGTTTTCTAGGATGAATATTTTTCCCCATCCAAAAATTGGACCACCCTAATGTACATACTGGCATGCATACAGTTAAACTCTATAGCGTATATGAATTACTTATAGACATAATTGATATTTATATGTATACGAAATGTGTTTTACAATGCTACTAATCGAAAATAGAAAATGGCGCTGAAATAACGAAAAAAATCTGAATGTATCGTTGATATGGCCAGAGCGTCCATTAACGTATTTTGGCTCCAGCTGGTGATTCATTCATTCGTTTTAATACTTATGTATCTAATTCAATACCCAGTAGAAATCTTAAGCATACACTGAAAATAAAATCTGCGTAAATATAACGAAAACTTGCTTACATTTTACGAAAGTTTTCGTCATTTTGAGCCACGAAAGTTTTCGTTGATTATACAAAACCGTTTTCGTACATACTACGAAAATATGAGACATCAGATCTTAGTACATTTTACGAACGTATTCGTACTATTTACGAACGAATTTCGTACTACTTACTAAAGAATTTCGTACTATTTATTTCTTTATTTTTTTACGAAATTTTTGTAAAGTGCACAAAATAGTTCGTATATTTAACGAAATTATTTTCCTAAAAACTGCGGTTGTTTCGTAGAACATCCGATTGCTTTCATTCACCACACTGTAAAAAACATAAGACGAAATATAACACAAAACTTTTATTTTGCTTTTATTCCTAATTTTAAGCGTTTTTCTTTAACAAAATGTTTTGCAATGTTTTTATGTGGAGGTACTTGGCAGATTCGCAGCTTCTTCGATGTTTGTTTCTTTTCCCGACTATAAATTAAAAGAAAATTATAAGGCGTCTGAAAGGCAAGTTTCAGTGAAAAGTCGTACATGTACTTACTTAAAATTTCATTAAGTAGTGCGTCTGTTCCTGGCTTGGGCTTGCCGTTGATAGTTAACTGATGAAATTGCCTATTTATGAAGTCCCACATTGCAGAGCTAGGCTCAGCGTGGGCGATGTTAAAAACATTGTCTGCTTAAAAGCATTTATCCACAGCTTTAACATTTAATTTTATATTGTATTTTTATCCAGCAAAAACTTCTTAAAACTTTTAAAATTATATTATACGTCTCACAGTAGCCAACCAGTAGTTTCGCAATGACACGCGGTACATGAAAACATGATGAAATATTAAACTGACGGTAATTTGTATATTGTACGAAAATATTCGTGTGTTGTACGAATTTAAAAGAAATGTTTCCTTATTTGTTCTATGTACGAAAGTATTAAGTAAATTGTACGAATACAGAATTGTAGGTTTCGTTAATTTTAAAACCATACGTAAATATTACGAATGCCTTCGTACAATATACAGAATTATTCGTACAGAGATTTGTTCAGTAATTTACGAATGTGTTTCGTAAAATAAACGAAAGATTTCGTAAATTGTACTGAAAAAATGCTTTACGAAAGTCCTTTCGTTATATTTACGTACGGTTCGTAAAATCTTGCTTCGTTGTGAAAAAAGTGTTCGTATTATGAACGAAAGTTTCGTACATTGTACAAAAACGTAGACTATGAAAGTTTTTCGTAGCACTTTTACGAAATCTTATTTTCAGTGTACAACATCGGTGTTGGTGGCATGAGCTTGCTGCTGTGTATACATGCCAAAATGAATGAACCTTCATTTCCATTTAACACGCGTGTTTTCTCAGAGCATATGCGTACCTTAATCATACACTTGTACTACTGCTGTATGCATATGGCTGTATTAATGTTTCAAACATACAAAAATGCATTAATGGAACAGTATTAAAGCGTTCTTACAAGATCCCCAAATGTAAATGCTACTTTTCTGATACATTTTAATATACGGGGACATACAAACAAGTAACACTTACATATGCAAATGCATATCTTGTAAAAGCCCGTTTGTGCCGAAAATAGTATCGACAACACGTCCGTTCACTAAAATTTTTGTACAAGACTGAAAATATTACAAAAATGCCATTTCAAATTTATCAAGAAATGTACTTAAAACAACGACAACGTACATTCGCTTGCAATTCGCTAGAATTTGAATTTATTCGTGGAAATTCATGACTACGCATGAATTGTACACACTAATTCACTCATATAGCAAGCATCCTTCAAGAATGCATACAACCGATTTCTACTGGGGACCGTAGATGTATGCATGTGTAAGCCTTATACTGTGTTTGATTGAGGCGATTTTAGAGGCAATTAGCTGAATAAAAAGTTGGGTTCCGACCAACTTCGCTGAAAGCGATTAATTGAAAGGCGATTTACACCAGATAACTGTTGCTTCCAAATAAAAATGTGATAACTGACATGGTAATCTTAGGGCGCTTAAGGGTACATCTAAATTCGACTAACGACAACTCCCAGATAGGTTTCCGCGCAGTTTTCTCCTACACGGACCATATAAAGATAGTTGGAATCATCACCGAGCAGTGCGCCGAGTTCAGAGCTGGTCCGTATTTGATGTGTGCCAATTTCGAAAAGGCTTTTTGTAGTGTTCATAGAGAGTGCCTTAGCAGCGCTCTTTCTGAATCAAAATACGACGGAGCTAGGTGTCGTGAACTTCTCAAAGGAGGACTGTAGGAGACCTTCAAAACTCAAAGCGGGGATCGGAGAAGCTGTTCACCTCTTCTCTTTCGTTTGATGGCTGGATGCGATTCTGGCATGAGTCTACTCCCCTCCTACTGCGGACTTCCATGGTCCATGTACATTTCACTACTGCATATTGACTACGCTGACGACAAATGTCTTCTGAACTGTCTAAAAGTGTCAACGCGCTACACGGAGAAGCTAAGGCTGCAGATCTCAGAATCAACTTTAATAAGATCAAGCCCTTAAGTATGCCAGAGCTAAGTCTTGTGGTGACATGTTAGTCTGCTACGAAACTATTAGGAATTTCACATATTCAACTTGTTAGAGGAATAGGCCTCACTGGCGAATACACTAATAAAGCCATTGTGTCTTATGTCACAATCTTGGCCAGAGCACAGCAAAAAAACCATTTTGTAATCACGTGCGCCAACTATACGAAGTTTGGGGTCGCCCAAATTCAGATTTCTATATCTATTTTTGATAGCCAGGTTGCACTGAGAAAGCTGGACTTCGATACATCGAACGCTGTAAACAAAAGCAAGCAGTACGTAATTGCCCAGCACGGCCTTGCATCTAGCCTACGATAGGTAAAAGGACCCTATGGGCTCTAAACAATCTCTGGTACAACGACAGAGTACTTTTACCCAATGGATGTGTGTAAACGAAACCAGACTATTCCTCTCATACATTAATCGGTCAGACCGATCTCATCCCATTCACAAAAAGATATGAAGTGCTTGATTTTCAGGTACCGTTGGTAGTGAACTTTTGCTGCCCAGAAGGGTGGAAGTATTCTTGTGAGATCATGAACTGGTCGTTGGCGCCAGTAGCCTTCCACTGGTTAAAAGGCGCAATATTCAGAAACTTTATCTTAGTACCGACGCTGGCGCCGAGGAGATACCATTGAATGCACGATTCATGGAAGGAAAGGTGTTCAGTTTGATCAAGTGGATTGGTTACTCACAAAGAACCTA
>NW_023458567.1:16039909-16040549 GCF_013731165.1 Rhagoletis pomonella | reverse complement strand
TTAGGTCTAAACTGTAGGAGAGTTGCCACCGGTACATATAAAAAGTCAAATTCAAATTAATTCATAAGCTAGTTGAAATATGTATCACAAAGTCAGCCGAAAGAGATTTAAAAATATTTTGGTTTGAAATATAAATATACCCCTCAATAGATTCAGTAATTTTGAGAACAATTTTACGAATCCATTCAGACACTGCTTAGAATATTCGGATAACCAAATGAACGATTGTTAACCGGATATCCGTATAACAAAACAGAACGGATATTAGCCGGATGTCCGGATGTAGTCCATATATACGAACATTCGAATGGATATCTGCCTAGCCGAATTTAGGGACAGTCCCCGCCCAAATTTATTGTATTTAATATCCCAAATTTGGATGGCAATTTTTTAAATAACTGAAAATTTAAGCCCACAACTCATTTCCAAATATTCACAAATAAACTTAGCTTTTAAAATAAGACGTCAGCTACTTATTTATGTATCTTTCCCCTCTAAATTGACATTATTTACATTGTCAGCATCGTTTGTTTTGGTAATGCCAAATAAATTAAAATCCATTGTAGGTATATATGTATTTTAATATATAACGAGTATGTACGTATACACAAACAAATTTATTAAGTACTGTTAATTTTTT
>NW_023458567.1:16036710-16036909 GCF_013731165.1 Rhagoletis pomonella | reverse complement strand
TGACCTTGACTTGTATACATACATTCTACCTTGACATATGTATATATGTATGTACATATCATAGGCATTTTACTCTGAAGCATGAGCATTTTATACGATATCTTTATAGGAAGAAACTTTATCGTTAACATCACCAGTACCGTTACCATTATCACTACTGTTATCATTACTAGTACAGTTGCCAATGCCATTACCATTA
>NW_023458567.1:16029739-16036700 GCF_013731165.1 Rhagoletis pomonella | reverse complement strand
CAATTGCCACTTCACTTGTCAGTGCGATCATTAATTTTGCTTAGTCGTAAACAACTGAAATTTTTTGCTTAACATTTTTCTATGCTTTTACTCTTTACCATTTTTTTTTGCGAATCCTTTCGGAAATTTTGCATGCGTACAGTTTTCACACAGTTTTCGACAAGACATTAAAAATCGATTAAATATTGTTTGTAATCTAAAAAAAAAGTTGGTATGCAGAGAACCTGTCAGAGGCAGTGAAAATGGCAAAGGATTTGTTAAAAAAAAAAAATGTAAAACAGAGTAAGAGAGAGGGTGGCCGTGTCGCATAGAAATAACTAGTTTTTCAATATTGATCACATTATTTCCGGAGGACAATTTTTTAAGGCACCCATAAAATTCTTTTAATTTGTCTCACACTACACAAATTCTTGGCGGGAAATCGAAAGTAGTACAAAGATTTGACTGAACAGCAATAAGATACTTTCTTTTTAGACGTCTGCAAGCTCTAAAAACAGTCAAATTTTTCTCAAGGCATTTAACAAAAAACAGGGAGCGTTTAGCAACGTCCTGTCGACCCGAAGTATATCTGTGGAATATGTGTACCAGAATTTTCGTAGTAGAATGTTTCCGACGTATTTTAAGCAAAAGTGCTTACTGATTCTCTATTATTCACTGATTTCTCTGTTAGCTAAAGGAATACCTATTTGTGTCCTCGGCGTGGTCTTAAGGTATGTCTACTAATTCGGAACCCAAAATCGATTTGTCCGAATAGATAATGTTAGTAGATTGCAGCCTCCGAGGGTGGAGGCACACTTAGACGATGATAAGGCTGTCCATTGTGATGTCCTTAATGAGGGTAAGAGAAAGCACGCACAGGAAAGCAGAAAGGAAGAGGAAGACAAAGGGGTAGAGGGAGGGGAAGGATAAGAGTGTCGACACCTATGGGTGCTTATAAGAAAAACGCTCAGTTCTCACCACGAAGGGCGTCGTGCAATAAAGCCATAGGAAATAACTAAATATGGCTTTATTTCTCTACACATTGAGAAATAAGGCCATCTGGTTGTATTTCTATAGGGAAAGTGAAATAAAGCCACAACCCAACCAAAAATTTTACATATTGGAAATTACGATCCTATTTGAATAAAAAATTAAATGCTGTCTCTTTAGCGGCGGTAAGCATTGGCTCACCACCCCGCGCGGTGCTCATGTCCTTGAAAGGGGTTATTATTATTGTTGGGGATAGAACACTGCGATCTTAAGATATATTGTGGCGTTACACTAGTAAGCAACCGCGGAAAAATTAGAGTTGAATGAAAGTTTAAAAAGGTTTTTTCTAGTCGGAACCCTAAAATGTAGGCGCTGTTTGTATTTAAAATTAGTACACTTATAATAAATTAGCGCTCAAACTTTTGCTAAGTGTTTGGTCGAGCTTCTCTACCGATTTGTGGCGTGGGCCTTGATGTTGTTACACAAATAGAGGGCTCTACAGTTTTACGCCGCTTCCGTACGGCAAAGGGATTTTATGAGAAGAATACACACGGAGGTTACCATTGCCTGCCGAAAGGCGACCGGTGTTAGAAAAAACCTGTTTTAATTTAAACGTTGCTCGAGCCATGGTTCGAACTCCTGTCTTACGGAGTGGTAGTACGCACCTCTAACCACTTAGCCATACCACTTACACTAGATTACAGGAAAAACTTTAAGATAAAGTTATAAAGTTCTAGACAGGACTGGAAAAGAGACAGGGCAATCGAGCGGCATCTACTTTGACGGGCTTAAAATGGACTGCCGATTTGGCGCGTTTATTCCCCCTGAAACTCTGGATGTCTCTATCTGATTTCGGCTACCTAATTTTGCTAGCACCTTCCAAGTCCAACTTACATATTTCTCACTCGTCCAGGGTCCCGCCCGTAGGCACGATGACGAGAGGCTTGCGAATCGGCTGAGGCCGCAACATCCCTTTATAAATATGAAGCCATGGCCACAAACTGGCCACTCTGAGTAATCGCTGAGTAATGACTGATAACGTAGGGAAACTGTACTCAAATTACCTACGCGACTGCTACCGACATGAGAACCTATGTAAGCAAATTTTACATCCCAAACCTTATGGAGACTTTTAAATGATCACTTTCTTATAAAAAGCAGATATGTATATGGTTCTTGAGCTAGTGCTTGGGTAAAGCTAATACCACATAACCAAGAGCGATCTTCGTTTTTTTTTAATATATATATGTATGTATGTATGTATGTATGTATATGCATTCATGATTTGTCTTAATTTTTTTCTTATAAAATAAATTTTATTGGCAACCCTTGCAGCAGCTACTCTATTCCAAGCCAACTAAATGATGCAAATAACCGAATGACATATACACATGAAATCATTTTTTATTGCCACCTACAAATTTTTCTATCCTTGCATTCTTATTTCACTTCACCATACATCCCGTCCTGCAAAAATATAAATATTTCCCACTCACTGCTTCCGCAGTGTTGTACAGATGTAAATGTCAACCTCAAAAATGTCATTAGACTCAATAGGGTTTTTCTACTTTTACATTACCTATTCAATATAGCCACAAATTTCCTTTCGTAATCCTTTTTTGGAAACTTCAATCCTTTATAATATTTTTTATTTTATTTATTTTTTCTTTCTATTTAATACTTGCAGCTTTACTTCGTTTGTGGTTGTTGCTGGTCGACAAAAAACCAGATTTCTTGATTTGGAATTAATGCAAATTAATGATGTGAGTATGTGATATGTATGTACATACAACTGTTGTTTGCTCATACATACATACTTGTGTTTTCATTGCGTATGTGTCCGCTTGTTTGCCCGAAAGGATAACTGCTTATTTCAAATGCCTGTTCTAAATGAATTGCAAAGCAACGCAAATCTGCGATAGCAAACATCATTTTTCATTGTGTCATTAAAAATTTTGAGTTTGGTTGGGCACACATACATACATACTTACCTATAGCCACACAAATATACATACGTATGTAGCTGAAACAATTATTGTCAATACACGGAAATCGAATGCTTCAAATAACGGAAAGGAACTGATGGCAGCCAAGAAAGGAGTATGTAGAACAAAAGCAAGAGTCACATGCAAGTCGAGAGGAGCGAAACAAGAAAGGGATACAAAAAATAATCTCCAGACATAATTGCATATACATACGAAAATTTACGAACATTTTTCATAGAACCCGGCGCTAGACTGGATCTTGACATGTAAATATCTGCAATTACATACATACATTGTCGGATGTTTATTTATCTCGAAGAAGTATTTGAGGTTTAACCCCAGTTCCAATACCTAAAAATGTGGAATAGCAAATAATTCTCCCAGAAGTATGCTTTCGATAGCACATAAGCAACCTCAGTAAGTAATTGCATATAAACAACTCAATAGACTTACCTTGTCAATGTTCCATAGTGGTTGCCATCTGAGCTATTTACATAGCCCTGAGTTATCTAAATCCAGCCCCTTATATCAAGCTAATCATTGCGCTGCTGGTCTGGAATCTTCAGATTTTAAAGCAGAGAGCCAAATCCATGTGAAGTCAACCGTCTGTTGTGGTACTCAAAATCCGACTTTGATAACCCTTAGCTCGGTATTAGGTGTTGTTGTGCAACGGTGAGAAGGCTCTTTGTGATTTCGAGGAATAAAGAAATAACTTTAAAATCGATTGTCCTGTTAGTATGAATAACTGGTATTACCTCGCAATTGAGTAAGGTTATTGGTGACCTTTTCTAGTCTCGCTTCAAACCGACAGGCCATAGTAGTGCTATGTGCACATATATATAAGAAGAAGAAGCATAGGTTTTCCACAGAAAATGTGACTTTAGTGTACGTTTTAACCAAGTATCCAAAGATCTGGCACTATCCTGGGTTTAGGCCTCCTCCCCGGACTATTGCCAGAATATATTTTGACTTATAGTGCATTCCTTGAGCCTCTGATGCATTTATTGCCAGTGGTTTCATATAGCAGCACTTTTTAGCCTTTAATTAGTCCAATCCCATCTAAGGGGCTTTAAGAAGAAACCAATAGAATCGGCGGTTGCAGGGCGTGATTGAGAAAGGTCTAAGAAAAAAGCGGAACCGAGTGCTTATATTTTCTATGTAATCTCAGTCTGATTAAGTTTTCGTTGTTATAGATGTAGTGCTTAACTCCACTGGGGGTCTGGTCAAAAGTTGTTCTCCTATCCCTTTTGCAGGCGATCGGGCCAAGAATGTGGGCGGCGTCGATGGTTGCAGTCTCTAGGCTAGGAGTCAGGAGTGTTGTGAGCACCTTACATGCATGCTCTGCAGGTGTTTGCTACTACTAAGTTCGGCGAAGATAGGAAGCTGTTAAGTATGTGAAATCAGCCTGAATCGAGCTGAGCTGAGATGCAACTGACCTCTCTCGGCAATTCTGTTAATGAACGACAATCGAACTCCCACCACGATATTGTCTCTACTGGTACTTGATATACCACAAGTCAAGTTGGATTAATAGATAAGACAGCGAAGCTTTACAAATAATGGTATTGGTCACTAGGCAGTCGAGCATCTTTCGTTTTCAATAAATTAAGTCAGATACAAGTTTTAACCTCTGAGAACCCCTTTTCTATTGTGCGTTGGGCGGCCGCCGATTACGGTGTTATCGCGTCTCCCTGTTTAATCCTACGCGCTTTGCTCGTAGCGTTGCCGAACTCCACCGACGGGTAAAGCGCACACCGAGTTGATAATCCATTGCATGGTCTGATGCGTGAGTAAAGATTCAGAAATGTCCTGGAAGAACGTTGTGGGATTCACAGTACCGACGGCTTCCTCGAGGTTAACCACGACAAAGACTAACCTGTCGCTGTATCAAATAAGATCCTCGTTCTTCCCTGGTGTCATAAGTGATACCATCCTTCCCGGACAGTGCCATGTTGTACGCTGCGGAGAGGGGCTAGTTTCTTCACCATCTTCAGCAAGATATAGTCCATGTCTAACGGAGTCTTTTGCTTATGCATATTTTTCCACTAGTTAGTCGGGACGTGCTTTGTATCTCTTTGGATGCTTAAGAAACTGTCGGCTAAAGAAACAAGCGCACAACCGTAGGTCCGACGACGGCAAGTTGTCAAATAAGAGGCCTACGTTGTCGGGTTGAAGAAGGGTTTCTCCGTCGGCTCTTCTGGAGAGTTACACATTTGGAGATGCCTATAGCATGAAAAATTATTAAAAGGAGTAATGTAGGAGCAAGGCGATGCCGCCGACGGAGTCTTGGAGGCAGTCTGTTCGGAGAGCGTTGTTGGCTAAACATACATTTCAGCTGATATGGACTTGGGACGATGTGAATGAGGAATTCTACTGACAGAGTAGAAGAAGACATTACTTGGGTCAATCTGGGTTTGGGACGCTTTATATATAAGCAAAGGAGCTCTACCCGATTTATGTAGTAGTGGTCCTTGGCAACTAAGAGCCTACTTAGGATAATCAGGTAAAGCGACGTTTCTATAGGATAAAAAAGATCTTTCAGGTAATTTGGAGTGTTCTTTGGTTATTTTTGTTCGTCATATTCCATTGGATTTATGGATGCACGCCACGTTTTCCCATGAGTCTCCTGCACAGTAGCACATCATCGTTCCGAGACAAAACATTTGTTTCTAAAAATACCGCGACCATTCAAACTGTCAGCAATATATCACATTGAATAAAAGTGGAGATCGACCAGTAAAACATTCACAGCCAAATAAAAGATATGCAAATTTGATCATAAGAAAGAAAACCAGAAATCTTCAAGATTAGCATAAGAAAAACAGCTGATGAAAGTTGAGAAAATATATGGACACTAACGGAGAGTGAGTGAAACGCGGCAGCTGATATTTCAAACACATAGCGCATCGAACCGAACGAGCTACCATCAGGAAGCTATCAATGGATTTGCGATCAATCAATATTTTCTTAAAGCAGATAAGGGACCAATTGATTAACATTAGCGTGGAAACTAAGGTGTAGAGAATAAATTATTGTAAGATTTAGCAGTAGGGACTCGTAGGTACTGTGAAAGTGTTGCATATTTAATTATGTGAACTGTTTGTGCTGTATAGCAGAGCATACATATGTGTGTGTGAGCGATCGAAATGCATGCAAATGAGTTTGATCGACAACATCTGGAGCGCAAAAGTGAAATGAAATTCTTGCAGCTTTAGAAAAAAACAATTATGCAATTTTTTTCTCCTTTCCGGCATGCACAGCTTTGCAACGGCGTCAATATGCGCGACATTGTTATGCAAATTAGCTCGGTTGCTTATAAGAAATATGCGAAGGTTCAAATTATTTTGATTTTCTATCAAAGACGAGGCAAGAAAGTGAATGTGACAAACAAGGCAACCCTCAAACATACTCAGCTTACAAGAAATCCTGCACTCCTGCACTTCAGCTAAGGGTGCGCTAAGGAGGATCAGTGAGGATCGCAAGCAAGCAAGTAAAGGTGTGTGTGCCCTCATGGCTGCTATGCGTACGCGTGTTTGCCACAATAGGCGACCTTGAGCGGTTCGCATTTCACACAGCAGTAATGTGCAGTGTGCGAAAATTGCTTTATGCTGTGCGATTTGTTATTGATCGCCAATTTGACGGTGACATTATTGGCAATTTGCCAATTGTTATTGATATGCGATTTGCTAAAAGTGTGCGCCTTTTTTATTATTCGATACTTCTTTTTTTGATGTACCAACAACCAAAAGGAATTCTGTTGTCGTCGCTCTCAAACGTTCAAAAGCATTTGTGTGTCAACGTTTGGCGAATATTTGCAAAATAATCTTTTCTCAGCAAATAAAAGGTAGCAGAAAAAATTAAAATAAAAAAGGAAAGTGATCTCCAGCCGCTTTCTAAGTCTAAGTGATCTCATTTTCATAGCACTTATCTATTCTTTGACGCATAAATGGTTTTAATAGGATGTGCGGCAAGGGACTTAGGTATTCGCTGGATAATTCGCATAAAGC
>NW_023458567.1:16029501-16029729 GCF_013731165.1 Rhagoletis pomonella | reverse complement strand
TTCGTCTAAATCCGCCCAGCCGTTTCTGAGTAAAGAGGGTTCACGCACGATGTCGGTTTTTCAGTGCCAACTTCACTTTCTTTAACTTGACATTACATTTTTGAAATTCGATATAACGGCTGATGAACTTCACAAACCTTCTTCACATAAAGATTTGAAGTGTTCTAACTAACACCCATATTTCAGTTTTTCATATAACTGGTGTATAAATTAAATGAATTCGACTTT
>NW_023458567.1:16026357-16029401 GCF_013731165.1 Rhagoletis pomonella | reverse complement strand
AATCTACCTAACCACACTTGTGCTAATAACGGGTCACGCGCTGATTATGCACCAGAATTGGACTGTGACACCAAATGTTTCAAGATTGAAGTTGTGTCCAGTTTTAAGTACTTGGGAGTTATAATTGATCAAAACTTGAGTTGGTCTTCGCATATCTCGGCTATGAAACAATATCTACTATCAACTGTACGCTCCTTTTATCGTCTTCATAAATTATGTTCGAGCAGTGTATTGGAAATGGTGTACTATGGACTTATACAGTCAAAATTACAATACGGTATTAGTTGCTGGGGTAGTGCATATAATAGCAAAATTCGTCCGCTCTTGATACTGCAGAAGTGTCTCTTAAGAAGAATATGTAAAGCTACCCGTCTAGCGCATTCTATGTACCTTTTCCGAAGACTAAATATTCTTCCTGTGAGGCAGTTATACTACTATAATGTTTTGAAAGTTTTTTTTATGAGAAGTGGTTACTTACGTAGTCCAATATGCAATTCGTACAGGTTGAGAAGCAGCTCGCATTCAAATGTTGCAGTACCTGCCTCTCGCACCACCATGTTTCGTAATTTCTTTACCATAGTATCTTGTATGGTTTTTAATAAACTCCCTAAAGCTATTCAAGTCATTAGAAGGTTAACCGTCTTCCTTAAGGCAGTGAAATCGTGGCTTCTCGGCTTCGAACATGACGACATGGAAGTTCTGCTGCGGCCTTTAACATGATCGCTTTTTCTACTTAAATATTGCAAAAAATTGTATTGCTACTCTTCTGTAATTTTTATCTGGTAAATTTAATTGCAAATTGATTTTTGGATAATCCATATTCCTTTTTTGTTTACAACTATTTGTACCCCACAATGCTCAACATCTAATTATATATATTAAGAATATGGCGTTATCTCTGTCCATTTATTGGGACACTCAACGCCATTAACTATTATCTTATTAAATTAAGTTTTACTAATGTATCTGTGTATTTGATGTATCAAATTTAATTCTTTTAAGATAATAATGAATAAAACTTACTTACTTACTCTCAGCACTTTTATGCAAAATACAGGTACCAAAATATATACATCGAGTCGTTAATAAGCAAAGCTGTGCAGAGTCCACCGCCTTGTAAGATTGGGGGTGACTTCGCTGTTGCCTAACATAGCGTTTGCAATCCTTGCAGAAGCTCGCTTGAAATCCACTTTATCAGGAAGTCATCAAACCTTAGATTGCTGAGTGACTCCCAGCTTTGAACGAACGTGCATGTCATCGATGCGAATGTGTAGCATCTCGAGAGGTCTTAGGGTGCAAGACGAGTGACTGATTGGGTCTATATTCTTTAGGCGGCGGGTATTCTCTGTTGCCTCTGCCGAAGCATAATTGAGCATTATACACAGCTTAGAAAGTGCGTGCGAAGCATAATTTCTAGTGTCTCCTTCCCAGCAAAACAACCCTTATCTTGTTTATGCGGAAAAGAAAATTGAGGATCTCAACCTTTTAGTGCTTAGAGTGTAAATCTAAGTCTTTCCGTAATGGGAAATAAGTATCCAGGGGTAATTCTAGATTAGAAGCTCACATTGAAAACTCTCGTCGAGATGGAGTTAAATCGAGCGCAGCAAGTGTCGGACAGTGTCGGCTATGGTATTCTTAATACACATAGCTTTAGTCAGGCCAATCGTCACGTTCTCTGCTGTAGTATGGTGGCGCAGAACCATGGAACGAAATTGCGTGTGTAGAGGCATTACGGGTGCCATGAGTACAACGTCAGGATCGGCTCTTAATGCGTTGTTGGATTTACCGCCTCTAGATTTAGCGATCCAAGAAAAGGCATTGAAACCGATGTCTCGACTGCGCTCTTTTGGTCTGTGGCACGACGATCGGAGTTCTGGGCACAGAGAGTTGTTCGGAAGGTTCTCAGAGCAATACTCTTTCTTTTTGCACCCAACAACAAACTGATACCTGAAATCTCCTTTGGAAGAAAGTACGTCGATAGATTTCCTATAAGCGAACAATGGAGAGATACAGACACTCTCTTGGAAGCTCGGCGAAAAATTCCTACACGGACAGCTCAAAGACTGAAAATGGTATTGGAGCTGGATGGAATCTGGACGGTAACTTCAGATGCTTTACTGCTTTGGGTGCAATGGTAACGATCCTTTAATCGGAAGTCTTGGCAATACTTAAAGTGGAAGACTGGATAACTGGCGAGAGGTGGCGCGGACATAAAATAGGGATCTGCAGTGGCAGTCAAGCTGCTCCAAAGGCCTTGGAAACCGTTCACACCTCTATAAAGATAGTCCGAAAAAGTAAGTTGGAGTTGAACTCCGTAACAAGTTGGAATCGGATTGAAATTGTGTGGGTTCCAGGGCGCTATGGCGTTCAAGGCAACGAACTGGCTGATGAATTGACGAACTGCGGTTCTCTGAAGCGTCTAATTGGACCGGTGGAAAATTTGGGACCAAGCATAACGGAACGATCGGATACATCGAGGATCTCATAAACAAAACTCATACATATATGTCCAAATATTGGGAGGTATAAAAATGCGTAAATACATACTATTTTTACTGTGGTTCAAGGAACTGTTATTACTTTGTAATAAAATCTTTATTTTTGAAAAAAAAGTTCTTCTCCATTGTATTAAACTCCTTTTGGCTCACTTTTGGGAATATTTAGCTTAGTAAAAATCATGCCAGCGCATCTTACCCAAACAAAAATGAAAATAATTTTCTATGCAACAGCTAGAGCAACAACAACTGCAATGAAATTGATACTTTGCATATTTTTATATGGTGGATTAAAAATTCACTCACTTCAAGGACAATGGCATCAGGCATTGGAATTCAGCTCAAATAATTTCAGTAGCAACAGTAGCAAGAATGAATGCGAATAGTGCACGCAAGCGCGCCAGCATAAATTAGAAAATTATATGAGATAGCTCCTATAATGCGCTATAAATACGCACACATACACAAGTACGTAACGGGTGATTTTTTAAGAGCTTGATACCTTTTTTTTTAAAAAAAACGCATAAAATTTGCAAAATCTCATCGGTT
>NW_023458567.1:16022878-16026257 GCF_013731165.1 Rhagoletis pomonella | reverse complement strand
AAGTGAGCCAAAAGGAGTTTAATACAATGGAGAAGAACTTTTTTTTTTTTTTAAATAAAGATTTTTTTACAAAGTAATAACAGTTCTTTGAACCACAGTAAAAATAATATGTATTTACGCATTTTTATACCTCCCAATATTTGGACATATATGTATGAGTTTTGTTTATGAGATCCTCGATGTATCCGATCGTTCCGTTATGCTTGGTCCCAAATTTTTCACCGGTCCAATTAGACGCTTCAGAGAACCGCAGTTCGTCAATTCATCAGCCAGTTCGTTGCCTTGAAAGCCATAGCGCCCTGGCACCCACACAAGTTCAAACCGATTCCAATTTGTAACGGAGTTCATCCCCAACTTACTTCTTCGGACTATCTTTGTAGAGGTGCGAGCGGTTTCCAAGACCTTTAGAGCAGGTTAGCTGTCACTGCAGATCCCTATTTTATGTCCGCGCCACCTTTCGCCAGTTATCCAGTCTTCCACTTTAAGTATTGCAAAGACTTCCGATTGAACGACCGTTGCCATCGCACTTAAAGCAGTAAAGCATCTGAAGTTACCGTCCAGATGCCATCCTGCTTCAATACCATTTTCAGTCTTTGAGCCCTCGGTGTAGAAATTTTTCACCGAGCGTTCCAAGAGAGTATCTGTATCTCTCTATTGTTCCCTTATAGGAAATCCAACGACGTACATTCTTCCAGGTATCAGTTTGTTATTAGGTGCCAAAAACTAAGAGTATTGCTCTGACAACCTTTCGAACAACTCTCTGTGCCCAGAACTCCGATCGTCGTGCCACAGACCAAAAGAGAGCAGTCGAGACATCGTTTTCATTACCTTCGCTTGGATCGCCAAATCCAGAGGTGGCAAATCCAGCAAAGCATTAAGAGCCGGTCTTGACGTTGTACTCATGGCACCCGTAATGCCTCTACACACGCTCCTTTGTTCCATGGTTCTGCGCCACCATTCTACAGCAGAGTACGTGACGATTAGCCTGACTAAAGCTATGTGTATCCAGAATACCATAGCCGACACTGTCCGAAAACTTGCTGTGCTCGATTTACCTTCATCTCGACGAGAGTTTTTCGTGTCAGCTTCGTATCTAGATTTACCCCTAGATACTTACTTCACATTACGGAAAGACTTAGACTAAGCACTAACAAGTTAATAGCTTCCAATTTTCTTTTCCGCGTAAACAAGACTAGGGTTGTCTTGCTGGGAAGGAGACACTAGAAATCATGCTTCGCACGCACTCAACTATGCTTTACCAGAGGATACCCGCCGCCTAAAGAATACTGACCAACCAGTCACTCGTCTTGCATCCTAAAAACTCTCGAGATACTAGTGGACATGCACATTCGTTCAAAGCTGGGAGTCACTCAGCAATCTAAGGTTTGATGACTTACTAAAGTGTGGATAAAGTGGATTTCAAGCGAGCTTCGTGTAAGGATTGCAAACGCTATGTTAGGCAACAGCGAGGTCACCTCCAGTCATCCAAGGCGTTCTCCAAGGCACTCTCTGCACAGCTTTGCATATTAAGACTCGATGTAGATATTTTGGTACCTGTATTTTGCATAAATGTGCTGAAAGTTGTGCTTTACAAAGCACTAGGAGAAATGAGTTCTTGGGCACAATTTTGCGAGTTTTTCGTGAATCTCTCGAAAACCGCACTGCTTTTATTTACCGCAAAGAAAAAGACGTATACTTTCAACCTACTGGCCTAAAAATGCTTAAATATAAAGTGAAAGATGAAGATCAAGGTAAATTTAAACACTTTGCTTATGTAAGGCCAAAGGTGAGGTGAATATGTAGATGAAAAAATAATAAACACAAAAATAAATATAAATATGAAGAAAAATATGAGGAAGGGGATACCGATAAAAGCAAAGATAAAGATGGAGGAAGAGAAATTAATACAAAGGTAATTATAAAGAAAATTCATCACAGCTTATCTTACCACACCTCACCTAAACTCACCACGCTTAATCCTACCATACCTAAATTCACTACACCTTGACTCACCACAACTGCATTTACCACACCTCAACTGACCACACCTCAATTCGTGAACTATTTCGGGATTTAAGAGATCTTCGGGACTCTCGGGACTAAATTAGAACTTTCAAGTCTATTTCGGGATTCTTGGGACTATTTCGGAAGTCTTTTTATATTTATCGATCTAGTTATCGATAAGTTTATTTCTTTTGCAATCGTTATATTTGTCGATAAAAATACACATATAGTTATTGTTATATTTATACTTGTCTATATTGCTATCGATATTAAAATCAATATCTTTTTCGATATTGTTATCGATATAATAATGGAAATGCTACCATAATTATTATCTGGTGATTTTTATGGCAACTTTGCATCTGATCAAGCCCAGGCTCGCGATGGTTTCGTTTTTATTCTTCCGGTTCAATAACTTGCACTATTTGCTAGTTTGATAACAAGGGGTTACTTTCGAAGGAACAAATAAAGAATATTAGTAGTTTTTAGTCTGCGCTGCAAAAGTACTGCTACAGCAGCTCTCAAGAAAAATTAGAAGAAACATTTTTCCTTATTTCTGCTGCTTGAAAAAGTTCTTCGCTTTTACTGTATATTTTATTCTAAAATTAAATATACCAGAAATTTTTTCGTGAGAACTGCAAATTGACTTAGGTAATTTTATCATCGTCATTTTATACGAATTTTGCTTTTTTTCTTGAAGGCTGCAAACAGCCCTTAAGTCGACGATATGGTTTTATGTATTAATTATTTTTTTCAGTTACGAAAATAATTAAAATTTACTACTTTAGTATTCCGCAATAACCTACAGACATCTTAAAATTTTAAATATTATATATACAATAACGTGTATGTCAAAAATCTTAGTACCTAATTACTAGTATTTATTTCACTCACAATAACATGTCAAGATCTTGAATTATTGCACAACCATATTCGTAATTATAGCAACGAATTGTTAAATACGTTTACATACATACATACATATGTGTGTAAGCACACGCGTGCTTAGACTGTAAATAGAAACAAGAAAAAAAAACAAATAGAAAGTATAAAATTTAACTCCAAATCACATGCCAAAATATTTTTAATCTCCATTGTTTGCAAATAAAATTCAAAGTCGAAGCCGAAAAAAAGTTCACACGTAAAATCTTAAATGTGAACTTACAATACAAATAAATACAGATTTGTGTAAACATGTGATGTCTTTGGACCATTGTACAATGAGCATACCTTTACTGGCTAATAAATACGAATATATATGGTGGAAACCCCATTAACCTCAATTAGTTTATGCCGCTGCAAAACAATAATTAAAAAAAAAAATCAAAAAAAAATTAACAGTACTTAATAAATTTGTTTGTGTATACGTACATAC
>NW_023458567.1:16019985-16022778 GCF_013731165.1 Rhagoletis pomonella | reverse complement strand
GACTTTTTATATGTACCGGTGGCAACTCTCCTACAGTTTAGACCTAAGGCTTTTTCAAAACCATTTCAATTAATATTTCATATACATAACTTGTGTATAATTTAATTATATTCGACTTTTCAAATAAGGTGGCAACCCTCTTCAAAGTATTTTTAGACTAAAATCTTTTTAAAGCTCTTCCCATCTGACACCTATATTGTGATACATATTTAAGTTATCTTTGTACATACATACTTGTATACTAGGTTGGCCAGTTACAGTCGAAATTCGAGCGGTTTTCCAGAGATTTTTTTTAACAATTTATTTGCATTACAGTTTTATAAATTTTCGCATTGTCTCCGTCTTCGTACTCGTTTTTGTGTTCGTCTTTGTCCTACTATTCGTATTCGTCTTCGGTTGGTATTCGTATTCGCTTCGGTACTCGTAGTGATCTTCGAATTGGTCTTCGCAGTCGTCGTCGTATTCATTGCCGTATTCGTCCTCGTCCTCGTATTCGTCTTGGTTTTCATATTCGTCTTGGTTTGCGTATTCGTCCTCGTCATTGACGTCGTATTCTTTTTCGAATTCATCTCCGTATTCGGCTTCGTGTATTGACTGGGCTAAAAACTGCTTACTCATAATATTAAAAAAAAAATCCAATTAAAAAGCTCGAAAGTTTATTGGTTGTATCGTTGAACCCAAAAACCCACCCCTTGTGTGCGCTAATGCGCTACACCCATTTCCAGCGGCCGCCCAAGTTTCTTAGCTAAGGCCGTTTTGGTCCTTAAAAAAAGTACGAGAGACGACAGCTAGTTCTAAATTGTCCGTGGTTATTTAAGAGGTCCCTGTCGCCAATAGTACAGAGTCCAAGTCGACGTCCAAATATACTGTGTAACTACAAAAGTTCTTTGGCTCAAAGTCCATTTTGTGCATTGCTAAGACGCCCTGATATGGTCCACCACTTTGGGCAATTGATTTTGCATCAATTTTTTTCCGCTGCGGCCACCATCTGTTCGACGAGCTTTTTGGACAACGAGTGCTCCTTTGATCTCGCCGATTGCTCTCCACTGAAGACGAAAATAGTACCTATCGATGGTCCTCTGCAATAACGACACAATTCAAAATTCGGAAAACAGAAACTTATTTTTGTGTTTCGTTTATTTGTGGTTTCTTTTATAGGAATCCTACGGGTAACGGGGAAGGAGAGGTAATTTAAGGCAGAGCCCCGGTATAAATAGAAGACACGACTCAGCTCAGAGGCACGGTCCGATTAGGACCTCAACTTATGGCTTTTATAGCGTTTTTCTCTATACATCCGTCATATTCCGTAAAGCAGCAAACTTCTCACTGGACGTGGGTGCCTAGGCCCGCATATGCTGAAGATAAATTCATGCCATATGACACTTAAGTATGTACATGTATCTGTTCACCTGATCTTTCATAATACATCGCCCTGGATAAATATTAATTGTATAAATTTTTTCGATCAAAGAATAGATCAAATTGTTAGTAGTATTTACTCGTATTATATCGACCTAGAATTGAAATAAATATCTCACTGAAGAAGGTCGTTTCTATTGTAAATATGTATGCAAGAATGTACATATGTAGCTACTAAATATGTAGGAAATCAAAGCAAATCTTTTCGCAGAAATTGATGGAGGTCAGCGAATAGCAGCAGCAGCAACAGCAACAATAATGGCAATCAAAGCAGCCAACCAGCCACCCACCAGCTATGCATGGTTGGATTTTTTCATATGAAAAATTTATAGAAAAAGCAAAGACAATGGAAGTCAAGAGATGCAAGCAAGCGCATGTACAAAGATACATGTGTGTACAAATGTATGTACCTATGTGTGTACGTATATCCACAATGTATGTATACTAGGGTGGTCCAAAAAGATTAAAGTCGGAATTTTAATGCTCTCACCCACTAGGATTGTTCTATATCGAAAAAAAGTATACCCCTCATTTTTTTATTCTTAAATCAAAAAATATTTAGAGGTCGCTCAAAGCGCTCAGGGATTTCCATGTATTTTGTATGAGAAAAAAACTAATTTTCGTAGAAATGGCATGGAATTCTGAAAATCAATAATTTTCTTTCGGAAAACCCAGGTTATCTTCAGAAGACTCTCAATAGTAATACCCAATAGTTTATTCAAACATTTTTTAATACAAAAAATTTTTTATTGGTCCCCTCATTGCATTTTTCGGGTTTTTGGCGGAACTATGAATTATAGTTACTATAAAAAAATGGTTTTATAAACAATTGGGTATTATTATTGGGAATCTCCTGCAGCGAAACAAACAGAGTTTTCAGTATAGAAGAATCCTAGGGGAGAGCAAAAAATTCCGACTTTAGCTTGTCACATGCATTTTTTTTGGACCACCCTAATGTATACATTTGCTTAACGAATGCCAAAGTAGCTGCAGTATAGCGGCTACATAGAGTTTCAGAGTGAGGGAAGTTTGCGAAAAAAAAACTGGGTCACATTGCTGGACAAATATTTATTTGCCATTAAATGGTTATTTGATTAGATGTGAGCGTGTGTAGAGAAGGAGAAAAAGAAAAAAATTATAATAAACTAAACGAAACGAAGAGAAAATGTGTTGCATGCAACAACTAAGAGTTTGGTGACACGCACACATCTACGGATAATGCTACACTTAGGTATTTTCCGATGCCTGTGAAAATGTTGCAATCACGCATTTAGCTCATACTAAAGCGCTATTCTAACTAACATGTGCATAAGTAATGTTTGAAGGCAAAAAAATCCAAATTACTAGTTATCTGCTTTGGAAACAAATTAATAT
>NW_023458567.1:16017342-16019885 GCF_013731165.1 Rhagoletis pomonella | reverse complement strand
ATATTAATTTGTTTCCAAAGCAGATAACTAGTAATTTGGATTTTTTTTTTTCCTTAAAACATCACTTATGCACATGTTAGTTAGAATAGCGCTTTAGTATGAGCTAAATGCGTGATTGCAACATTTTCACAGGCATCGGAAAATACCTAAGTGTAGCATTATCCATAGATGTGTGCGTGTCACCAAACTCTTAGTTGTTGCATGCAACACATTTTCTCTTCGTTTCGTTTAGTTACTATAATTTTTTTTTTCTTTTTTTCCTTCTCTACACACGCTCACATCTAATCAAATAACCATTTAATGGCAAATAAATATTTGTCCAGCAATGTGACCCAGTTTTTTTTCGCAAACTTCCCTCACTCAGAAACTCTATGTAGCCGCTATACTGCAGCTACTTTGGCATTCGTAAAGCAAATGTATACTTTAGGATGGTCCAAAAATGTATGTGAAAAGATGAAGTTGGAATTTTCATGCTCTCCCCTAGGAGTCTCTTATACTGGAAGCTCTGTTTCTCTGCAGGAGATTCCCAATAATAATTCTCAATTAATTATGAAACGATTTTTTTATCGTAACTTTAATTTATAGTTCCGCTAAAAAACCCCAAAAACCCGAAAAATGCAATGGTGGGACCAATAAAAAATTTTTAGTATTAAAAAATGTTTGAATAAACAATTGGGTATTACTATTGAGAGTCTTCTGAAGATAACCTGAGTTTTCCGAAAGAAAATTATTGATTTTCAGGAATTCTAAGCCATTTGTTTTTTTGTCATATAAAATACATGGAAAACTCTGAGCGCTTTGAGCGACCCCTAAATATCTTTTGATTTCAAAATAAGAAATAGGCGTCTACTTTTTTCGATAAAGAACAATCCTAGGGGTGAGGGCATTAAAATTCCGACTTTCCTCTATTTGGACCACCCTAGTATACTTACATTGTGCATATACGTACACACATACATACATGTGCACACACATGTATCTTTGTACATGCGCTTGCTTGCATCTCTTGACTTCCATTGTCTTTGCTTTTTCTATAAATTTTTCATATGAAAAAATCCAACCATGCATAGCTAGCTGGTGGGTGGCTGGTTGGCTGCTTTGATTGCCATTATTGTTGCTGCTGCTGCTGCTATTCGCTGACCTCCATCAATTTCTGCGAAAAGATTTGCTTTGATTTCCTACATATTTAGTACCTACATATGTACATTCTTGCATACATATTTACAATAGAAACGACCTTCTTCAGTGAGATATTTATTTCAATTCTAGGTCGATATTATACTGGTAAATATTACTAACAATTTGATCTATTCTTTGATGGAACAAATTTATACAATTAATACTTAGCTAGCGCGAATTATTATGAAAGATCCAGGTGAATAGATACATGTACTTACGTGTCACATGGCATGAATTTATCTTCAGCATATGCGGGCCTAGGCACCCACGTCCAGCGAGAAGTTTCCCTGCTTTTACGGAATATGACGGATCTATAGAGTAAAACGCTATAAAAGCCGTAAGTTGAGGTCCTAATCGGACCGTGCCTATGAGCTGAGTCGTGTCTTCTATTTATACCATCATTGGTACCGTTTTCGTCTTCAGCGAAGAGCAGTCGGTGAGATCAATGGAACACTCGTTGTACGAAAAGATCGTCGAGCAGATGGTGGCCGCAGCGGAAAGAATTGATGCAAAATCAATTGCCCAAAGCGGCGGACCATATCAGGGCGTCTTACCAATGCACAAAATGAACTTTGAGCCAAAGAACTTTTGTAGTTACACAGTATATTTGGACGTCGACATGGTCTACTTGGACTCTGTACTATTGGCGACAGAGGCCTCTTAAATAACCACAGACAATTAAGAACCAGCTCTCGTCTCTGGTACTGTTTTTAAGAACCAAAATGGCCTTAGCTAAGCATGCTGGGCAGCCGCTGAAAATGGGTGTAGGGCATTCGCGCACACAAGTGGATGGTTTTGGGGTTCAACGATCCAACTAACAAACTTTTGTAAAAATTTCGAACTTTTCAATTCGAGTTTTAAGAAATATTTTGAGTATGCAGTTTTTTAGCCCATTCAATGCGACGTCAAAGACGAAGACGAATACGAAAACCAAGACGAATACGGAAATGAATACGACGACGACTGCGAAGATCAATTCGAAGATCACTACGAATATAGAAGCGAATACGAATACCAACTGAAGCCGAATACGGATAGTAGGACAAAGACGAACACAAAAACGAGTACGAAGACAGAGAATGAGAAAATTTATAAAACTGTAATGCAAATAAATTGTTAAAAAAAAATTCTAGAAAACCGGTCGAAGTTCGACTGTAACTAGCAAACCTAGTATACAAGTTTGTAGATAACTTAAATATGTATCACAATATGGGTGTCAGATGGGTTTAAGAAGATTTTAGTCTAAAATATTTGAAAAGTCGAATTCAATTAAATTATACACAAGTTATATGAAATATTAGTTGTTGTGAGAAAGCTTTAGGTCTAAACTGTAGGAGAGTTGCCACCGGTACATATAAAAAGTC
>NW_023458567.1:16010484-16017242 GCF_013731165.1 Rhagoletis pomonella | reverse complement strand
AAAAAAATCCAAATTACTAGTTATCTGCTTTGGAAACAAATTAATATACAAAAAAGTTATATTAAATGAAATACCTATTAAACTGTGGGAAATTTTTGCGCAAGAGTCAATGAATTGTAAGGCGGTGGGTACTTTAATAGCAAGCTCGCGCTGTATTTCAAAATATTTACATGCAAACATACATACATACATATCTACGTTCGTGCATTTGGAACTACTCATTAAAGTATCTTTGAGTTTGTACTTAGGTTAGTCGAGCGCTGCTGTCATGCAACCACGAAAGCAACAATAGTTTTGGTCTATTAAGCAGCGTATTCTATATATATGCTACAAGAATTTTACTCGGAAATGTATTCACCGGTGGAAGTTCGATCTTTGATTGATATCTTAAGCAATGTTTACATGAGGCAATTTTACAGACGGCTTGTTGAATCAAAAGTTTGCTGCCGACCAACTTCGTTGAAAGCGATTAGTTGAAAGGCCGTTTACACCAGGCAGCCTATAACATCGCCTCATGTAAACAACCTATAAGCGCAACTCAAAAAGGCACAATTTTTTTGCTCAGCTATGCAATTTAGAAATGTGCTTCAGCCTCTAATGAACTGTTTTTTCCATTTAAACAGCGTGTGTGCAATTTTCCATCAACAATAATTGTTTTTATTTGAACACATTAACATTTGCTACTTGAAAACATATTTTTCATATTAAATATTAATTTAAAATGTCGTTTTCATTTATGTTATTTACGTTCCAATCTACTCCATTCCTCTCTGTTCCATTTCTTTTCATTCCATTCCGCTTTATTTCATTTCGTTCCAGTTTTTCCTTCCTTCCTAGTCAAATGTGTACATTTAATTTCATTCCGTTTCATTTCGTTTCCACTAAATTCCTTCCCTTTCAATTCATTCTGGTTAATTTCACTTTGTTGTGTTCCATTCCTTCGATACCGTTTCATTTCTCCTTCCATTTCATTCCGTGTAGTCTTATCTTGCTTTATTTACTTTTGCTTTATATTTCATTTGGTTCAAGTAAATCTCACTTCAATATATTTCATTCTAACCAGTTCCGTTTCATTTTTCTGCTGCCATTACATTTCGTTCTTTTACATATCACTTTTCTTTTTTTAATCTTCCTGTCATGTACTAGCGGTTAATTTCATTTTATATTATTCTTCACGTTTCAATTTGTGTCCCGTTGCATTCCATTTCGTTCCATTCCTGCCTACTATTTTTCTCCACATCTTTCCCAATGTATTACTGTACAAGTTCCAATCTATGCTATTCCATTTCGTTTATTTTATTTTATTCCCTGTTTCATTATGTGTCTTTCCGTTACAAATTACTGTTATACTTGACTTCTTTTTTACTAAATATCCATCGATTTTGCCCCAGTAAATTCATTCAATTTCACCTCACTGTATTTTCTTTTTATTGCATTCAATTCCGTCTCATTTTCTTTCACATTGTTTCGCTTAGTCTTACTTTTATTTTGCCACTTCTTTTCCATTTCTTTTTCTTCACTTTTTTCTCACCTTATTATAGCAGATACATATCCATTTCCCTTAATTTCCTGTTCCACTCCTTTCGTTCCGCTTCATGCCACTATTTTAATGAACGTCTTTTTTTTCTATAAACCGACCAGTTTCAATATTTTACTTCAGTTTTTCATTCCATTTATTTTCTTTCATGTGGTTTCCTCAATTTTCAAACCTCTTTTCTTTTCATGCCATTTCACACAGTGACATACATTTTAGAAAAACATTTATTATCTTTTGTATCACATTCCACTCTCTATTATTCCATTTCCTGCCGCTCAAATCACATTATTTCTCATCGTCACATTTCACTTTACTGCATTTGATTCTGTTTCATTCCATTCCATCTCACGTCAGTTCACTTCTTTTCCTTTCATTTTAGTTCCATCAATTTAATACCATTTCCACATTTGTCTTCATTCACAGCATTCCTTGGTATTCCATTCCATTTTATTCCACATCGTTGCATTCTGATCTACACCCATTCCATTTAGATTTTCATTTTCATCGCAATATTATCAACCCACTCATTTTTTAGTAATTCCCTTGTTTCCCTTTATTCTCATATCGACAAGCTTTGCCGATTGTTTTTCGTTTTGTTTTCAATTTCCCACAACATTTGGCCAACAGTCCATACTTAACGGTATACTTTAGCAGTAAGTACATATAATTATTTTGAGTGACTCAATCGGTTCCCACAATTGAATTGTGCATTGAATTGTCATTTCGTTTTACCTTGAAAGAATACTTATGTATTTATGTACACAAACAGATTATGTGGAAATAATTGGATATCTATGTACTAAATATTTGATTAAATTTCTGTTTTTGTATCTATTTAAAATTGGTATTCCTTTGAAAGCAGAGCTGCTTTTTCATTTTAATTTCAAGGAATACGAATCTATAGCTGCTTGATGACAACATCGCCAGAATGGAGCCTCTATTTTCGTTGACAGCGTTAGTCCTTGAACCATTTGGATTTTTTCAGGAATCTATTTACATATGTCTGTCTTGGAGCATTCATATTTAACCTTTAAGAGAATCGCCTTAGCGGCTAAAATATGCTGGCTTCAGAACTGGACATATGTAGGTAGTTGTAGCAAAAACTTTTTATTTTCTATCCTTTGGATTACAGCTACAACATGCTCTTCCCGCATGTTTATTGAGAGGCTATTATCTGGTAATCATGGCTGTTAGCCTATGAATACCTAATTTAAAGTTCATAAACTGTAATAGTAGTTTGACCGAATTTGCTTTGCATTTAAATGACGTATAATCAATGTTTTCTTACAGTTTCGAAGGTTTTGATTGATCGCAGAAAATTATATTGACCTCAAAAGAGAATACTTAACCCATTTCCCTATGCATTATTTATATGGGAAAAATAAACGCCCTATGCGCGACCTCCTACAATTATCGTAGACAGGGGAGATTTATGGAGAATCGATACCATACCAAATGCTAAAATCTGAGTCGGGTTCAGGATTTTTATTTTTTTTAAGGGATCTAATGCACATAAAACGATTATAATATCAATTCGTGATATTGATTCGATAAATGTTTCGACTTTCTATTAATTAAAATGTGTATATCAGAATGATATCGATAACAACATCAAGGTGGCTATCGGCCCAACTACAATAGTTGCATTAAAATATATGTATGTATAGCGATTAGTCTTAATCTATCTGTTATCTTAACCGTTTTAATACGATGATAACATACAATTTAATGTTTCGAGAGTTCTCTATCGATAAACACACATACAAATCAGTTAAAACATGTACGAATTTAAATAACACATCGATGAATAACTCGATTGTTCCATTAATAAATATAGCTATATTGGAGATGATATCGATAACGTCGTATGCAAATTTTGTTTCAAAATTTACACCGCACTAATTTTAAGACGAATTTATTGATAAATTAATCCTTGATTACTTGGCAATATCAATAATTCTCTATAGATATACATATGTATTTATGCATATGATGCATTCAATAGATATATCGGTAAATAAATCAATTATTTCATTGATTAAAACATGTATAAACATCTATTGCCAATGATATCGATAGCATCGTCAAAATTACGGCTGAAAACTACGCCAATTACATTAAATAAATTCCGATTAAGCTTATGACACACTTATCGTTATAGGTAAAAAAAAGTATGGATTACTTCTTTCGACATCATGCCATTTAATGTGCCCATCACTCTCTAACGGTGTATGCAATTCAGTCGATAAATGTATCGATTTCAATAACACATCCATAAAGAAGTTGATTATGTAATCGATAAATTCAATTAAATATAATACTGTAGGCAGATGATATATCGATACTTTTGCAGCTCTAGCACAGAGACTGTGAAGAAGAGAAATTACATCTCCTCAACTCAGCCTACATTCTGCTAACCTCAGCAATGCCGTTTTTGGCGATTCAGCTCACTGCGGCTCGCAATGCAATTTCCTTTGCCTTTTTGGGGTAATTCAAAACTGATCTTGTTGCTGCTGGTCCAAAACGAGCGTTCGAGCCAACGCGGCCAATACATTACAGCAACAGAGAATATAACTAGGGATGCCAGTCCCGGCATCCCGGGATCACAGACTTTTTTAGCTATCGAGATTTGTAATTTGCACTGATGGCAATAATATAAACTCCTTTTCTTGACCAGTATTGGCTATATTTCTTTTTTTTTATTTTATAACTAATATTTTTTTATAAATGTGTAACTCATTTACATATAACACCGCGCGATAGTAAATTTTAAACAAAAATATCAATATACATATTCGCGAAACCATGGGCCAAATATAGTCAAATTGCGTTTTTTGTTTTTCACTCTGACGTCAGTAATTCAAAAATGATTTAAAAAATTTAGAGAAATGTGATAAGAGAAGAAGTATGGGTATAAAATGAATGAAGAAATTCTGTAGTATATAATCAGACATGGGCGGAGCCAGGTAGGGGCCGGGGGTGCTCGAGCTTTCAACTTTTTAAATTCTAAAGAAATTTCCTATTGCATTTGTTACCCATATTTTTATTCTACATTGCATTGAATTTTTTAATAATTTTTGGAGTTCTTCATTTCTTTGAAATTACAAAGTCCTTCAAAATAAATCTTGCAGTCAGAGAGAAAAAATAAAAATGCCACTTTGAATAAAAAAGTAGGTTTCAAACGCATTTATTTATTATTTATTTTATGGTAGGAGAGCTTCTCAAACAATATAGAAGCAATTTTTTCGATTCAAGTCCCGGGCTCGGAAAAGCCGAAAAATTAACATCCCTAATATACACCTAGCTTACAAAAAAAAAGAAGTAACTTGGCAAAACTTCAAATGGACTTAAGCTAAGATGTGCATACATATGTACATATGTATGTAATGCATGTACTTTGCTTATAAGTACAATGTTGTTGTTGTTGTTGTAGCCCATTTTAGCATGGTCGAATTTGTAAGCGACGCATATCTAATATCTATATCTTTCATATTTATCTCTAACTGCGCATTCGGTATTAGATCTGTTAGCCATCTATAGACTCCACTTATAAGCTATGTATATCTAGTTGGTTGGAGTTGTTGTAGTAGCTTTTGTTATTATTTTTGTGTATTTCTTGTATTGCGGATAGCATATCCACACTGCATTGTGTTGGTTAGATAGAGCGTGTAGTAAGTATGGATGTATGTATTTGCAACAGTATCTATTGCACATTGTTAAATATATAGCTAAGTTGTTGTTTTATTTTTTTAATTTTGCTCATTTTCATATTTATTTACACAAATGCGAAAATATCCAATGACTACTGTTTTTCAGTTGTTTTATTTTTGTGCGCTGAGCTATTAAATGGCCTCATTTCGAGACTTTGCTCGCATTTATTGCTACATTATCTTAATAAAGCTACAAAGGCCTTAGCACACACACACACACAGTTGTGCAAATAACGGGTGATTTTTTTGAGGTTAGGATTTTCATGCATTAGTATTTGACAGATCACGTGGGATTTCAGACATGGTGTCAAAGAGAAAGATGCTCAGTATGCTTTGAAATTTCATCATGAATAGACTTACTAACGAGCAACGCTTGCAAATCATTGAATTTTATTACCAAAATCAGTGTTCGGTTCGAAATGTGTTTCGCGCTTTACGTCCGATTTATGGTCTACATAATCGACCAAGTGAGCAAACAATTAATGCGATTGTGACCAAGTTTCGCACTCAGTTTACTTTATTGGACATTAAACCAACCACACGAATGCGTACAGTGCGTACAGAAGAGAATATTGCGTCTGTTTCTGAGAGTGTTGCTGAAGACCGTGAAATGTCGATTCGTCGCCGTTCGCAGCAATTGGGTTTGTGTTATTCGACCACATGGAAGATTTTACGCAAAGATCTTGGTGTAAACCGTATAAAATACAGCTCGTGCAAGAACTGAAGCCGAACGATCTGCCACAACGTCGAATTTTCAGTGAATGGGCCCTAGAAAAGTTGGCAGAAAATCCGCTTTTTTATCGACAAATTTTGTTCAGCGATGAGGCTCATTTCTGGTTGAATGGCTTCGTAAATAAGCAAAATTGCCGCATTTGGAGTGAAGAGCAACCAGAAGCCGTTCAAGAACTGCCCATGCATCCCGAAAAATGCACTGTTTGGTGTGGTTTGTACGCTGGTGGAATCATTGGACCGTATTTTTTCAAAGATGCTGTTGGACGCAACGTTACGGTGAATGGCGATCGCTATCGTTCGATGCTAACAAACTTTTTGTTGCCAAAAATGGAAGAACTGAACTTGGTTGACATGTGGTTTCAACAAGATGGCGCTACATGCCACACAGCTCGCGATTCTATGGCCATTTTGAGGGAAAACTTCGGAGAACAATTCATCTCAAGAAATGGACCGGTAAGTTGGCCACCAAGATCATGCGATTTGACGCCTTTAGACTATTTTTTGTGGGGCTACGTCAAGTCTAAAGTCTACAGAAATAAGCCAGCAACTATTCCAGCTTTGGAAGACAACATTTCCGAAGAAATTCGGGCTATTCCGGCCGAAATGCTCGAAAAAGTTGCCCAAAATTGGACTTTCCGAATGGACCACCTAAGACGCAGCCGCGGTCAACATTTAAATGAAATTATCTTCAAAAACTAAATGTCATGGACCAATCTAACGTTTCAAATAAAGAACCGATGAGATTTTGCAAATTTTATGCGTTTTTTTTAAAAAAAAAG
>NW_023458567.1:16007392-16007484 GCF_013731165.1 Rhagoletis pomonella | reverse complement strand
AAAAAAATTTCCACCAACAAACATCATTATTAATGCCCTACAACTTTATGTTAATCTGCGTTAATTTTGTCTGCAATCTTTCACAGTTTAAG
>NW_023458567.1:16003009-16007292 GCF_013731165.1 Rhagoletis pomonella | reverse complement strand
TTGCTTGTCTCGCCGGCCCAGAAAACCAGTTTCACCCATCCCTGTTGTCTTCCAAGTATGTCCTTACAAAGGCCTACAAGGATTTAACACCAGCTTATGGCCGTCAGATATCCGTTCGGGTATCCTCTACCTATGGTTGCCAGAACTAGTTGCTCCCTAGCCACCCCGCTTAAGACCCCAGTAGCCATTTGAGGACATTTCGGGGCAGGACTTTTCGTTGTCTCTTGTATGCGTTGGCAGTGCCGAATGCTGTTTTTAACCAACAAATCTCTCGAAATTGCAGATTTTGGTTTGGACATGGTCCTATCCCAAATATTTTTTTTTCATTTTGAGTCATGGGCATGTTTGCTTTACCTTTGGATTTTATGTTGATGAGCTGTACGGTCTCATTACTGAAGGATGAAGAATGCCTATCCCTTGGAGGGTTCGTAATTTTTCGGATACCCGATGAGAACTTTTAGCTTTTCATACAAAGGGACGTGTACGCGCAGGCCTTGAAGACATCTCTGCCAGCGTCTTCAGCCAAGTTGGAGTTTGTCATGGGTGGAATGATGCCCGCTGTCCTTCACGTAGAGGGTTGGCAGAGGTGAAGTTTTTAGGCTGCTCAGGCCTAAGTTGCGCTACACCCGCCATCTGTACACTTCTCTCAATGGGTTTGGACTCACTAACGTTAGACCGACAGTTATTTTACCCGCCGTCTTCCCAGCAGAAGCTTTTGAAATGCGGAACAGCCTCCACTATCTGATTAACCACTTGGAAGCCGCAACAGACGATCTTATTAATGTGTGAAAGTCTGTATAATCCACTTTAAAAATAGCGGTTAATTTCACGTAAAAAAATTTAAAAAGGAAGTTGGGCTAAGAATTAATGAAGTTTCTTTTGAATGAAATCAATCTTTTTTTTTTAATTAAATTAAATTAAATTAAATTAATATTTATATTTTTCTATTGAAACGATAATAACAAATGAATAAACGAAAATTATATGAAAAAAATAGAATGCAAATAAAGCCAAAATATTTAAAAATATTTTTTTTAATTAAATGAAATTGCTAAAAAAGTTAAATTCAAATTAGAAAAGTAAAAACTTAATTAAAAAAGAATTAATTAGTACTTAATAATTAAATAAACATAAAAAATTTGGATTTTTGTTATTTTTTGGCCTAATAAATCGTACAATTTTTTTTTTTGAGCTTGAGGCCGTTTTATATGAAAAATTTATTGTGGAAAAAACAATGAAAATAAAATAAAATATTTCTACAACAAAATCTAAAAATTAAAAGAAGATTAAATTGAAAAAAAGACAAAAAAATAAGTTTATGAATACAAGTTAAGACCCTAAATATTAAATGAAATAAAACAAATATATTTTTCTATAAAATAAAAATAAACAATAAAATTTAGAAACTGAAAGAATACGAAATTAACAAAAAAAAACACATTTACTTAAAAAAAAAAGAAAAAATAAATAAAGAAGTTTCTAAAAAGTAAACATCTCAAACTTCAAAAAACTTAAATTAGGAAAGAAAAAAATACGTTAAATAAGTTCCTAAAAATGAAATGAATTTAAAAGTCTAAATTAATGAATTTAAAAGTCTAATTTAAAAAAAAACTAATTTTTAAGTAAAACACAAGACCGACTTCAATTCTTATAAAAAATTTTAAGAACTTCTTCAGGTAAAAAAAAAAAAAAGAATTATATAAATCGTGGGCCAAAGTTATGCGGTAACATACATAAAAAAGAAATATGTCCACGAATTGATAACCTCCTCTTTTTTTGAAGTCGGTTAATAAAGAAAATAAATGCAGCTGCCCGAGATCTAATACTCGTATCTCTCGAATGGCACATCCGAGCTTTGCTCACTGGGCCACTGTTAGAGCGACGCGGGCTAAGGGCCGGTTGTTCAATGTCTGGTTATCACTACCTCCTAGTTAAATATCATTATCGACGATTTCGACATCATCCATATAACATGTGATCGATAAAGCAGTTGTTGTATTTAACCGTAGCTTCTACCTCCGATTTTTGTTAAACAGGCATTGAACAACTGGCCCTAAATCAAATACAAGTGCTTTCTCTCAAAATAGCTTTCCACCACTAGTGGTGAATGAGAGAGCTTTTTTTTAAGACTTATGTGCTAGAATAACAACAGTCTTGCGAATTATTTTGCCATCTGTCTTCAATTTGTCATACGAACGACTTTTTACTACCTTAGCCAGAATTGCCCTGTTAGGATTTTCTCTTTACTCAGCTTCCAGTCTTTCAATATAGCGATTATAAAGAAACTCATCCTAAGTTATGGACTATAACATTAAAGTGGTTCACATAATAATTGTGATCTTTGAGAACAGCATTCACATTCTTGGATTAGAATTTTTATGAAATTGCCAATGGCTAACTTAGTTTTAGAGACTCGTTGGAGGGTATCTTTACTTGGCGCCTGCAAATCAGAGAGCTCCGCCAACCAGCAGACGGGCTTTCAGATTGGTGATTAATTTTTGTAATTTGCTGTCCTTCAAGTTTTTTTTTTTGTGTAATACGAGTATATCATTGTTTTTAGATGTATGTAAATTAAAATGTAAGTTTGTATATACAAAGTTAGATATATACATATATATATGTATGTTGTAGAGGCCTTCTACTAGAAGTCAACTATTTATATATAACAACCACCTTGACAATCAGACACCTCTTCTCATTAAAAGCAAAACAACAAAATGCTATAAACGATCGATAGTCAGGATATGTGAACACAGGAGGAGGCCTTGGCGCAAAGCACCCTTCGTTGAAGCATACGTTTGCATATTCTTATGCATGCATACATACATACATACATGTACATATGTAGATGCCTATATTCTAATGAATGTACGTATTTTTATATGCACCCCTCCTCATCGCTTGCACTCTGAGCCAACAAACACTTTGCAAAGCACGAAGAAAAATTACTTACTAGCGACTGCAGGCGTTACGTATGTACATACATACATACGTGCTTCGAGCATTCGCTGAGTGTCCTTGCAAGCACAATTGCATGTATGTACATACAAACACCTTTGCCTACTTAAGTATGTGTCCGTTTGTTTATTTCTACGCTTGCATGTACCTATACGTGTTTGTAAGCATTATCCTTTTTTTTTGCATACCTTTCAAGAGCGTCACCTTACAATCGTTCGAAGTGCGAGTATTCGACGGCGGTAGCGCCTACTCGTACTTCACAATTAACACCACCCCGCAACCACTGACTTCCCTTCACTGTTTCTCCTTGCCAACACCACAACAATCTTCAGCCACTCAACACATCTGCGTCTTTTTGCTTACGGCACGGCGGCGATTCGGCCCGTTTCGTAATCCTGCGTGTAGGGGTTGTCTTGGTAGTACCTACAAACATAAGAAATTTTAATTCAAATTGTAATAATAATAACAATAATAAAGATGAAAATAAAGAAACAAAAGGCGAGAAGAAACGTTGCTGCTGCCACACAGTAATCATCGTTGACGACGTCGCCGATCGACTGGCTTCCTAGCTCATGTGCTGACGACTTGCTAGCTGGCACCTTTCGTTTGGCTACAACGGCAGGACATGCAGCTGCCTATCGGTAGCAAGGCAGACACATGCGCATACATAAATACACTCGCATTTAAATTAACATACCAATGTACATACCTTTGGCAGTTTCGATTTCATTTGAATTTCACGTCCAAGTTTGGCGTCTTAGCGGTCCTTGGCTTCCTTCCTCCTTTGCTGGGGAGGAAAATTGAAAATACAGTCAACTAATTTATGCAAAATATACAGTGGCTAGATGTACGTACATACAACTTTACATATATAGTGTGCCAGAAATTGCTTAGGACAGCGCGATCAGTGATGCCAGATTGTGGGTAATTTCCCTATTTGAGGGATATTTTGCAACAAAAATTATTAAAAGGGAAAAAAGGGACATTTCAAATAAATAAGGGATTTTCTTTTGATACAGTTATTGTTGCATAATTGATCCAAATTTAAGAATATTCGACATTCTTACGTAATTAATCTTTCTGAAGATGTGATGTGGAATGAAATGGTATATAATTGTTAAAAAGTATAAGGACAATTTAGAAAATTTTCTTACGTTAACCAATTCAAGCGCTGAGTAAGAAAGAATCGTTTCAGTTGTAACTGGTGTTTCCTGTAAAAAGCGGAACAAATTATCTGATGAAATGTTAAATAGCACATGAATGTGCTTCAATTTTTAAGTCACCGAAAAATTCTTTTAGGTGAAAAAATGAATGAGTGAAAAAAA
>NW_023458567.1:15983750-16002909 GCF_013731165.1 Rhagoletis pomonella | reverse complement strand
TATAGCATCTCTTGTCAGCTTTCACATGACCAGGATGAGTAACATTGGTGACTGCGCAACTAGCAACATATGAGTTTCAACCGTCCAGCTCTGCATCCCTTTTGCAGTAGTTCAGAGACAGTTCTGAAATTTGTGGGGCGGAACTAGCGCTTTGCCAGACTGTCCCTAAATTTTGCTGCAGGGTGTATCTTCAATGCATTCACACACACACACACACACACACACACACACACACACACACACACACATGCATGCATTAAATAAATCTTTACACAAACGTAAATATCTGTAAAGGTGTTTCGCAAATTTATCACTTCGAATTAACTGTCTGTTGTCGCTTGGTCTGCTCGCTGCTCGCTTCATATACCGCCATGCCATCTCCAACCGCTCAACGAGCCATTCATTCGTCCATCCATTGGTTATTATATTTATTTACTTTCAGGCGTATATATGTAGTAGGGCGGGTCGATTTGTAGGGATGAAAAAAAATTAAAAATCGTATAGCAAAAACGTAATCTACATTAAATTCTAAGAAAATTCTCTGAAGAAAGCATGGGTCTAAAATCAAACCCTAATCCGCGCCTCACGACTTGAAAATTTTTTACTTGGGTGAATATTTTTTTTAATGAAAACAAATTTTGAGTGTAGAAAAAATATAAAGTGCAAAAAAACTACCTTACTAAACAATTTTATTCAGGAAATTCGATTTCTTTTTGGAAAAACCTATTTTTTCTAACATTTATTTTTTTTTGCAAAGGCGGCCATATAAATTTTCAAGTCGAGAGGCGCGGATTAGGATTTTATTTTAGATACATGGTTTCTTCGGAGAATTTTCCTAGAATTTTATGTAGTTTACGTTTTTGCTATACGATTTAAAAAAAAAAAATCAACCCGCCCTAATATGTAGGTATGTATGGATATAATATATATGTACATACCCACAAATGTAGTTAGTTATTGCATTTTGCGCATCACAATTGCGTCCATATCTGTCATGTTCGTATCACATGTCACATTGTCATTCTTGTCATTCATTTACGTCTTTTATTGCAATTTTATTTTTGCATTGAAATGTGCGGATTTTCTTATTTGGATGTACAGACATACATACATACATATATGTATTTTGCATTGAAATGGGTTTTTTTTTGCAATACAATATTTTATTAAAAAAAATTATAATTTTATGTTTATATACAAAAGTAGTTTTCGCATTGAATTCGTCCACTTGACACTTTAGGAATTATTTTAATTGCTATTTAAGTGAACATCAGTGTTAATTTAAAAAAAAGGGATTCTGTAAGGTCAGCGGAACGTATATATCAGTATTCGTGAGAGTTTTGAATAACATCATTTTGGTAACCAAAAAACTTGGACATAAAATTATGGTCATATAAAAAAGGGCCATAATTTTCTGGTAATTTAAAAACTGATCATATTTTTTTAGTATGTAATTTAATAAATGGACATAATTTTTTGGCATGAGATCTGGTATAAATTTTTAGCTTTTAAAACAATCAGCACATGCAATTTTTTGGTGATTTAAAAAGTGGACATAATTGTTGGTAGTTAAAAAATTTTACATAAATTGATGGCCATTTAAACACTTAATATACATTTTTTGTTTAAAATCCAGGTATAAAATTTTGGCTATTTAAATTCTGGACATATATGTATGGTCATTTTAAAACTGAACATAATTCTTTGGCAACTTAAAACTGAGAACAAAAATTCCTGGTTTAAAAACTGGCATGGTGGCGTGGTTATTTAGGAACTGGGCATAATTTTATGGTATGTATTTTAAAAACCCCGTTAAAAATTTTGGTATAAAATTCGTGTAATTAAAACGTGAGCTTACAATTTTTGGTACTTTAACAACAGGATCTATGATAGCCTCTTGATAAGTGTGTGACTTATTGAAACTTGAGAAACTTCAGAAAATTTTATGTTAGCTTACAGTTTTCATGCTTAAAACACCATTTTGGCCTTCATATTTTGTACAGAGGCGCATAAGGTGGCGAAACACTTTTTGATAGAGAAATCTTGAGAGATAAATATGTAGTCACTCACATCTTATTAGCGGAAAGAATACCCCAGAAATGCCCATCAGTCTGTAGTAAGTTTAAAGTATTCATCCGGCCCTTTCCTCTTAAGCCAAGTCCGATTATTTTCACCGCACTAACCGGTAAGTTAAAAACCCTTGCGCTGAGTCGTTGGCAGTTTGGGCATCGGATTTGCAGACATAAAGTTCAATGCCGACTGACAAGCAAGTCCTTGGTGAGAGCAAACCTGCTGATTCTTAATGCCAGAATATTAGCTAAGTCAATGGGAAGTCCACTTTTGAATTAGGAGCTGGGCGAATCCAAGCATGATTCCGAATGCAAAGATGTAAACGATGTGGAAGGTGTTAGAGAAACTTCTGCTATACAGAGACTAATAGTCACACTCAGGATCTGAAGATGCCATAAGATTCTACACGGACCGCTTCAAATTAGAAAACATAGTAGGAGGAGACGTCTACCTGGAACAATTGAGAATACAACAATCTTCCCGCCACCATTGTAGTTTCTTTGAAGCCGAACTGGCAGCTAGACAAGAAGCCTTTGACAACCTAAAATTAGCTGCTGTCGCTACTACTAATATCCTCATGTATATATATATTTAGGCAGCCAGGTGGCCTTTACTCTGCCACTATAACTTTGGAAACAGTTGCCAACTGCCGAAAATCACTTAACGTGATAGCAGAGCAGTTCGTTTTTCACTTGTTAAGGATACCGGGACATAGTGGCATACATACCAGGAATGAGAAGGCAGACGAGTTTGCAAGAGAGGTAAAAAAAAGAATATATCCTGATAGAAAGGCATGCATTGCGCCACGGAGTCAGTCACAACGACTACTGCAGGAGCTACCACGACGAAAATGAGCCTGAATCAATTAGCCACTTACTCTTAAACTGCTCTGGAGTATGCAGGAAAAGACAGAAATGCCTAGGTGTATGATTGTTAGATGATCTCAGCGCAACTGCTAAGGTTCGTAGACTCCACGAATTGGTTTAAGTAGTAGGGGCTTTGGATTCATGCGGTATCACAGTGGTCCCCTAACTGGACCTAAGAGTGCTGGCTTCTTAGCAGCCACTTCAACCTAACCTAACTTAAGCCGAATTATAAGGGACCGCCCTTGCTCCTTTTTAAGCAAGTCAATAAAGCTTTTATCATTTTCCACAAGGTTTTCATTTGTTAGCAAGTTGCTTGCTGCCAATTTGAACTTCCAACGATCCGTAAATAAATTATGCATATCCTTCTTAAATGATATAGAAGATTTGTACTAAACTTTGATACACAAAATCGACCTAGACTTCTCACACTACCTGTTAACACCCCCCCAACAGCCACCACCATATCAGTGGCGCAAATAACTGAAAAATAAAGCATTTGGCATTCATTTAAAACAAGTTTTAATAATATCAGCGAAAATTCCCAACGGAATTGCAGCTTTCGTTTTTAAGTACCTTTAAATTTTTCATATTCATATTTATGTACATACAAAACCAAACACCCTATCATTGTTGCTTTACTGTCGATATTGATTAGATTCAAAACGCACTACATACGCTGCTGCTGCTGTTTCTATATCTCCAGCAATTGCCAACAGCGCGACAATCAACCCAGCCCACATTAATTACAAGTACCATTGCCCTGCCGAACTGGGTGCGCGCGCCTACTGTCTTTCGTTGCACTTGAAATCTTGCCACATTTATTGCCGCAACCAGCATTGTCGATGATTCATCCCCGACCTGCCGCGTGCAGTTGGCAGTCAACGGCAGCAGCAGCAGGATGCAAGGATACTTTTGCAGCATAAAAGGTGCGTATGATATTGAAATTTTTACTTTTCTGCTTGGCTGTGTGTAATTCCCAGCAACCATTTTCAATGGCATATGGAGTGGCCATAAATCCTCAGCCGCTGTATTCGACAACTTGGAAAAAAATACCACTCAAAATTTCATTTGTAAATACGACTCTGCGGCAACTTGCTCTCTTGCCAAGCCGATGCGGGTTTACTGTTTTCCTGCATTCGCAGCTATGCCTAGCTTTTGTTTTTGCTATTGTTGTCATTGCTACTGTCACTGCTACTGATGATGATCTACGGCAAATGTATGCAAATATCGAAAATTCGATAAATTCCATTTGTATTTTTTTTTTTGCTCTTGTGGGTTTTCGGCAATTTTTCTTTTCGATTGGAGGAAATCATAAAAGTGGTGATTAACCAAGTTTGACTGGCAAAATAAATGCTTGTATATGAGTTCATAGTACTTATTTTAAAAAGCCCAAATGCCCAATGGAGTCGAGTTCAGCTGCTGCACTTGGTCCTTTCCATGTAGCGGAAGCCTTTTCCTTCCTTTCCTACTAGCACCATATAAGAAGACCGAATGCCTTCAGCTTTGAAGCAAGCGGATCTCTCCCCCAATGTGACTTATCCAGCAGAAGTTGGTGAAGATGGCAGAGATTTCTGTAATAATGTCTTTGATTGCCTGCTTGTATTCTAACGTGATAAGGAGACCTCCTGGCTTAAAGCACAAAACTCTGGAAGGAATTAAGTAGCGTTCCCTGGAAACATTGAAGCCATAGCCCTGCTTTGCAATTGGTGTTCTTTAGACGACATCGTGTGACAAAGCCAAAGCAAAATCTTACTAAAACTTAGACCCGCGGGCGTGTCCTCAAGAATCTTAACAGACCGTCTCCCGTTCTTCTCCCTTCTCTTCTTCAGAAGGAGGAAAATATCATTGGCTATCCGACTACTATCAGGTCATTCTTTACCTTCAATTTATGGTGTGCGACTTGATGTGGTAACACAATTTTACGTCACCTTCGAACAGCAAATGGATTTTATTAAAACCTTTATTTATGGCAGAAATACACTCGGAGGTTTGCCCTTGCATGCCGACGACGACCGCTGTTAGAAAAAGCCTTTTCTAGTATAGATGTTGCAAGGAACAGGGCTCGACCACAGGACTTGCTGAGTATGCACCTATAACCACACAGCCACAGCGGCTTTCATGCTAATAAAGAGCCTACGTCTTAGCCGTCCAACCACAAAACCCTATGCCTTCCAGTTTCAGCGAGTAAAGCTCTAGAGCCCATTAAACGTGACTGCCTAAAAAATCAAAATAAATCCGATATCTCCGAAAACCTATGGATTTAGAAAAGGTAAGTCAATCATCCACGCCATGAACGAAGCCAATCAAATGGCTCAAGATGCCATTAGTAGTACTCGTTAGCTCCAAGTAATATCATAAGATTGTCAAGTCATGGCATACACAGAGCGGGCTTAAGCTCACGAAGCAGAAAACGAAGTAAGTGCTCATCTCTAGCAGGCAGAAACCCGACAAGTTCTACGTACACATAACATAGCCGCAACTGAGCCAGCCACACCATACGGCGGACAAATGATCGATAAAACCCTCAACCTGCACCCCGTATACTCATAAATACGAATTACATACAGGCGTCACAATAACCAACACAAGGTGGCGCAAAATATGTACAAAATACACGCCGACTAGACATATGTAGATGTTTTGATTTTTTGAGAAATAATTCGCCGACGGTTTTGACACAGCATGAATTTAGGCTGAGATTTCATGGTCGTCTGGCACCAGAAGGACCTCGCAACTTTGTAAGCCGAGATTTTAACCCAGCGCTCGAAAGGCTATTCTAAGCCCATCTATTCTGAAGGAATCCACACCTTGCCATAGGAATTTCTACAGCCCCTTGTCCGGATACACGACCGCAAGCATACCCTGCCTAGCCAATTGAACAACCATGCAGTCTCCGGAAAGTCATCACATGATCAGCTAGCGATTCTAGAGCCTCGATTACAGCTTACCTAACAGAGTATATGCTAACCGTTCTACTCGGCAGTTCACTGGCCCGTCCCTTGCCCCTTTTAGAGCGGCCACCTCTGCCTGACGAAGGCTACATATCCACCAACTATGCCGTCGAACTTCGGTCCATTCCTGAAGAGGTTGATTAAATTTCTTTTCTGGAGTTTGCCACTCTTCCATTCATGCCTCGGGTATGGTAAAATCAGTAAATCTTCTTAGCTTACTGCAATAAATTTCCAAATATAGATACGTTAGTTAGGCCAAAAGACAAAAACTACGAACTGAATTTCGCAAAAAAAATTCTGGGTCACCCTAACGCGTAAGCAGTGCAAATTTGCAATTATCATTAAATTGCAAAACAATGTAAATAAACTGCATTCTGTGGCATGCATACATTATTTCGTAAGGATACAAGGACCTTTATCGGCACACACATATATAAACATAAGTACACGCACACGCATGCAAGGCAAAAAAGAAACAGGCGAAAAAGCGCGTGCAAAAAAACCCATGTAAAGACGCGCGTACGGCTTGTTGTTGTGGCATAAATGTAATTATGACAATGACAGCAACAACAGTGGTGTCGCATTTATTGCCTGTGCAAGAATAAAGCGAAAAAGTTACATACTTATATACCAAAAAAAAGAAAACAAAGGGCAAACACTTCATGCAGCGACGCAGCTTTTCACCTTTTCGCTCCTTTCACCCTCCTGCTGTTGTTGCAATCTTTTTCGCATATGCTTGCTATTATTGCTCTGCTTTTGTATGTTTTTTTTGCGTTCAGCACTCGCTACTCTTCCTTCGGCGGCCTTTAACGCTTCGGCACGTCTTCTCTTTTGTTTTGCCTTTAAACTCCTTTCACTTCTTCCTGTTTTGACTGCTGCTTCTTTATGTAGCGATTTATGCTCCTGTCTGATCCTTACTGATCCTTTCCGGTGGCTCTACTTCTTTCTTCTCCTTTCTTTTATACGTATTCCAATATTTTGAGTAAATTTGCCAAGACTATGCTTTTGTAAGTGTGTGTCTGTGATTGTATTCGCAAGTTGAGCTGTTTAGGGGTACATTGACCTTTGCACTTGGCTTGGCTATTTTGTTCTTCCTCCTATTGCGTCACCCGCTGCGCTGCGCTGCTTTCCACTTTCGATTTCTGTGGGGATTATTTTAAGTGGATCTATTACTTTGAGCGTGTCTTTGTTTTTTTTTTGGTTTGCGTAGGAAGTTCTACAGTTCAAACCTGCTAGTAAAACGTCAGCCAAAAAACACCTATACCACAGTCAAGTCAAATAACAAAAACTAAACAACAACAAAAGTAGTATAAGTGGCCTTTGCTTGTCTCGCCGGCCCAGAAAACCAGTTTCACCCATCCCTGTTGCCTTCCAAGTATGTCCTTACAAAAGCCTACAAGGATTTAACACCAGCTTATGGCCGTCAGATATCCGTTCGGGTATCCTCTACCTATGGTTGCCAGAACTAGTTGCTCCCTAGCCACCCCGCTTAAGACCCCAGTAGCCATTTGAGGACATTTCGGGGCAGGACTTTCCGTTGTCTCTTGTATGCGTTGGCAGTGCCGACTGCTGTTTTTAACGAACAAATCTCTCGAAATTGCAGATTTTGGTTTGGACATGGTCCTACCCCAAATTCTTTTTCATTTTGAGTCATGGACATGTTTGCTTTACTTTTGGATTTTATGTTGATGAGCTGTACGGTCTCATTATTGAAGGATGAAGAATGCCTATCCCTTGGAGGGTTCGTAATTTTTCGGATACCCGATGAGAACTTTTAGCTTTTCATACAAAGGGACGTGTACGCGCAGGCTAGCGTCTTCAGCCAAGTTGGAGTTTGTCATGGGTGGAATGATGCCCGCTGTCCTTCACGTAGAGGGTTGGCAGAGGTGAAGTTTTTAGGCTGCTCAGGCCTAAGTTGCGCTACACCCGCCATCTGTACACTTCTCTCAGTGGGTTTGGACTCACTAACGTTAGACCGACAGTTATTTTACCCGCCGTCTTCCCAGCAGAAGCTTTTGAAGATGCGGAACCACCCACACTACCTTAGCGACCACTTGGGTGCCGCAACAGACGATCGTATTAATGTGTGAAAGTCTGTATAATCCACTTTAAAAATAACGGTTAATTTTCACGTAAAAAAAATAAAAAAGTAAGTTGGGCTAAGAATTAATGAAGTTCCTGTTGAATACTCATATCATAATATGGAAAAAAGTTATTTCAGTTTGTTGGCTACCTGTTAGCTTTTGGAACCGCCTTATGCGGTTCGTCTTTTATCAATAAGTTTTTTTTTTTTAATTAAATTAAACTAAATTAAATTAAATTAATCTTTATATTTTTCTTATTGAAACGATCCTAAAAATTAATGAAATAAAACAAACATATTTTTCTATAAAATAAAAATAAACAATAAAATTTATAAACTAAAAGAATACGAAATTAACAAAAAACACATTAACTTAAAAAAAGAAAAAATAAATAAAGAAGTTTCTAAAAAGTAAACATCTTAAACATAACAGAAACTTAAATTAGGAAAGAAAAAATACGTTAAATAAGTTCCTAAAAATGAAATGAAATTAAAAATATTAAGTCTAAAATTTCTAAATTAAAAGGAATTAACTTTAAAAAAAAACAAAAAAACAACTAATTTTTAAGTAAAACACAAGACCGACTTCAATTCGTATAAACAAATTTAAGAACTTCTTCATGATCCAAAAAAAAGAATTATAGAAATCGGTTTCCGTGGGCCAAAGATATGCGGTAACATAAATAAAAAAGAAATATTTCGACGAATTGATAACCTCCTCCTTTTTTGAAGTCGGTTAATAAAGAAAATAAATTCAGCTGCTTTTTTCTAAGACTTTTATGCTAGAATAACAACAGTCTTGCGAACTATCTTGTCATCTGTCTTCCATTTGTCAAACGAACGACTTTTTACTATCTTAGCCAGAATTGCCCTGTTAGGATTTTCTCTTATCTCAGCTTCCAGTTTTACAGTATAGCGATTATAAACTCATCCTTAGTTATGGACTATAACATTAAATTGGTTCACATAATAATTATGATCTTTGAGAACAGCATTCACATTTTTGGATTAGAATTTTTATGAAATTGCCAATGGCTAACTTAGAGACTCTTTGGAGGGTATCTTTACTTGGCGCCTGCAAATCAGAGAGCTCCGCCAACCAGCAGACGGGCCTTCAGACTTTTTTTCAAGTTTTTTTTGTGAAATACGAGTATATCATTGTTTTTTAGATGTATGTAAATTAAAATGTAAGTTTGTATATACCCTGCAAAAAATTGTGCGACTAATCTCTAAAGAGAGTATTCCGAGATTACTCTCAATCGGGTACAATTGGGCATTAATTAGTCCCAACTAGTCTCATAAGGGTACTAATGGAGATCAATCAGTCCCCAACTCATCTCTAACGGGTACTATTAATGATTTACTGATATGTACGGACTTAGTCAATGAAATTTCATGTGCGGCATTGGCACACAGAGAGAGAGTTCGCCTGACAAGACTGAGTAGCCCGGTTCGAATCTCAGCTGGCGCAAATTTTTATTTGTTTTTTTTTTAAGTGAATAGTCGCTTTTTATACCCGTTCGGGTATAAAGGTGAACAATTAGTCTCTTCATAGGACACGCTCGAACAAAAGCGATCAGTTCATTCCATATAAAGAGATCAAATGTGGTATTAGTCGCATGCTCTTTTGCGATTGCTCCCGGAGTCATCCCGGATTAGTCCAATTTTTTGCAGGGTATATATAGTTAGATATATACATATATATGTATATATGTATGTTGTAGAAGCCTTCTACTAGAAGTCAACTATTTATATATAACAACCACCTTGACAATCAGACACCTCTTCTCATTAAAAGCAAAACAACAAAACGCTATAAACGATCGATAGTCAGGATATGTGAACACGGGAGGCCTTGGTGCAAAGCACCCTTCGTTGAAGCATACGTTTTGCATATTCTTATGCATGCATACATACATACATACATGTACATATGCAGATGCCTATATTCTAATGAATGTACGTATTTTTATATGCAGCCCTCCTCGCCGCTTGCACTCTGAGCCAACAAACACTTTGCAAAGCACGAAGAAAAATTACTTACTAGCGGCTGCAGGCGTTACGTACATATGTACATACATACATATGTACTTCGAGCATTCGCTGAGTGTCCTTGCAAGCACAATTGCATGTATGTACATACAAACACCTTTGCCTACTTAAGTATGTGTCCGTTTGTTTATTTCTACGCTTGCATGTATGTACCTATACGTGTTTGTAAGCATTATCCTTTTTTTGCATACCTTTCAAGAGCGTCACCTTACAATCGTTCGAAGTGCGAGCATTCGACGGCGGTAGCGCCTACTCGTACTTCACAATTAACACCACCCCGCAACCACTGACTTCCCTTCACTGTTTCTCCTTGCCAACACCACAACAATCTTCAGCCACTCAACACATCTGCGTCCTTTTGCTTACGGCACGGCGGCGATTCGGCCCGTTTCGTAATCCTGCGTGTAGGGGTTGTCTTGGTAGTACCTACAAACATAAGAAATTTTAATTCAAATTGTAATAATAATAACAATAATAAAGATGAAAATAAAGAAACAAAAGGCGAGAAGAAACGTTGCTGCTGCCATACAGTAATCATCGTTGACGACGTCGCCGATCGACTGGCTTCCTAGCTCACGAGCTGACGACTTACTAGCTGGCACCTTTTGTTTGGCTACAACGGCAGGACATGCAGCTGCCTATCGGTAGCAAGGCAGACACATGCGCATACATAAATACAGTCGCATTTAAATTAACATACCCATGTACATACCTTTGGCAGTTTCGATTTCATTTGAATTTCACGTCCAAGTTTGGCGTCTTAGCGGTCCTTGGCTTCCTTCCTCCTTGCTGTGGAGGAAAATTGAAAATACAGTCAACTAATTTATGCAAAATATACAGTGGCTAGATGTACATACGTACATACAACTTTACATATATAGTGTGCCAGCGCGATTGGTGTGCAATGTGCTGATATTTGATTCGTTTTTTTTTTGTATGGCGGCAAATGTGTGATTGAAAAGCTGCGAAGGGTTTTGGTTGATAGGAAGAAAAATAATAGGAAAAGGCGTGGAAATCAGCGCAATAGTAAGGCATACAAATTTGTGATATTTCAGGCGAAAATAGTTTTTACCTTTAAGAATGATTGAGGCGAAGCTTCGGTAATTGTAAAATTTTTTAGAGTTCCCCTGCCAGAAGCTCAGCATGCATAGCACGGGGTAAGCCGGCCGAAACCGCCCTTCAAACGATCGTGAATTCGATAGAGGAGAATTTTATGCGGAAAAACTTCGCTAAAACTACATCGACATATTTCTTTGATTTGACGCATCGGAATGTATATCGATATTTTTCGATACATCGGAGCGCATACATGGATGGAGCGATTTGCGTAGGATTTTTCCGATAGAATTTTACAAAATTTTCACTTAACTACTATAACTGACCTAATTAGGTGTATAACGTGCTGTTGTAATTGCAATGTAATGTAAATGTTTTGGGTGCAACTGAAAACGACACCGCGGCCTAGAGGATCTTTTGTATTCCTAACCCTGACGGTACAAGATGTTATTAGCCTCCCTTATAAATGCCAAAAGTGCCTTTCGTAAACGAATTCCTAACCTTAAGGGTATCGACTGCGGCAGAACTGTAGCAATGCAGTCTTAGTCTGGCCAATTCGCAACACTCACACGTAGTATGCTCCAAAGTCTAGTCTCCTCTTCAAGGCAAAGACAGCAATCTCTCTCTGAAGAAATACCAATCCGGTGCATGTGAGAGCGCAGTTGATTATGGCCCGTCAAATAGCCAACAGGCAACTTGATATCGCCTCTGTTCAGAAGATGTATATCTTTCCTAGCGAAAGGATAAATAAAAAATCTGGCCTGTTTGGCCTATCTCCCCCAGTAATTACTGCGTTCTTAGTTGACCCACGATTCTATTTTAAGCCTCAAGGAGGACCAACTGAGTCCACAAAATGTTTCCGACCCCTCAAGTACGGACGATGAGTCTTCGCTTCGCCATGTTGTCGGCGGCATCGTTACCCACGATCCCGAAGTGTCCTGTCATTCTGCATGGTAATACCGTCTTCCTTGCTGATACGCACTCCTTGACGAGCCTGGAGGTGATCGTCCTATTGGAAAGGGCTTTTATGGCCGCCTGGCAATCTGAAAATATAACTAGGAACACGTATTTTAAACCTTTCCCAAGGTTCAGTCTGGCACAAATTGAGATTGCTAGTACCTTGGCCTGAAATACCGTGAACCAAGTACCCATTGGAATAGAAAGTTTGGTGCTAGGTCAAAAGACAATCGCTTCTTCTCTGTCCGCCATCTTTGATCCGTATGTGTACCAGTGTACATATCTAGGATCTAGTTCTGGTAAACCATTTGACCAGACATCTCGGTCTGGAATTTTAACCTCAAATTTCCTTCCAAAGCAGATTTCCTTTGAGCTTGGCCTGGCACTATCGAAAAAGACGAACATGTTTTATACCACAGCTCATAATTCGATCTGGTTAGAAACCACATTGACATGGAGGGCGGAGACGTATGGACGCAACAAGGGCGGGTGCTTTTGCGAAGACAAAATACGGCTCCAAGTTCATGCAGCTTTTAACGAACTACAACGAACGTGGCGCTTAGTGCTCAACCCACCTCCCGACGCAATAATTGATGATAGTGCCGGGAGGGGAACAGTACATGACAGTAGCAGGTTTAGTATGGGTTAAAGTGTCGCACCAATGGGGCACGGCTTCTTCCTCGTAAAAAAAGAAGCTTTCAACAAGGTCTTTTCAGCTTGGGCCTAAATAGACAGATTGGAGAATTGCCTGCAGCCAGCATTGGGTAAGCAGGGACCCAATACAAGACTATCTCAACCCTTCATTAGATTGTGGCCGTAAAGGTCGTACTAAAAGAGCGGCCAGTTGGCAGCATGTGCGAATATCGTTGCACTTTTGGTAACGCGAATCTGTATACCCTTTATGATCTGATCCAAAGGTTATTTCCTGGTTGAATGAAACCGTATTTAAGTCTACAATATTCTAACCCTTGTCTGGTGGGATGCGTTAGAAAATACTCACTATGCCAGTCACTTGAGTTTCTTTAAGGGCGCAAGTAAAGAGATAAGAGAGAGAGATTAGTGTCTTGTGGAGTAACTTCACTTTAGAGTCGAGTTTGGATAAGTGGAAGCTTAGCGTGCTAAGGCACTCTCGATAAATATCTTGTACAAGGTCTGACTCTACAAAGTCGGGTTCAGTGATTTTGCAATGTAAGTCTGGTTCTCCTCTGTGGGTTTGTAGAGATGCATTCCGACGTGCCTAGGAGGTGAATCATCTCCAGAAAGCATCCTTTCCTGCTGCAGCCGTGAGAAATTAGTTTTCTGGGGAAAAAAATTTGCTAATAGAGAGCACGGAACAAGTCTGTAGTTGCGTTCATAGTGACCAAAATCTTTTGCCCCAAGCGAGGAAACTGAAGGCTCTGTACTTTATTGAAAGTTGCGTTTGACCGCCTTTGTTCAACCCGGTCGAAACAGCAAGTTTCCTGCGCTAGTCTGATTTAGACAAGCCATATCTACAACAACAACTACGCTAGTCACCTGCGATCAGACTAAAGGATACTGCATGCATAGACGGCTCAGGTTTTCAGTGTTTTAGAAGGTGTCGTCTTCGTCCCTGATAATACAAAAGGATGAGTGGCTAAACTCGTACCAATTATCGGTGGCAGGATAAGACTTTAAACGAATGGATTGAAGCTTGACTGAAGGGGGGATGGAGGAGTCTTTAGTGCGAAACTCTCCACGAAGTTCAAATCTACCCTTCCGTTCCAGATCACTGTAGTGTTTACAAAGCAGGCGAGCTGTCGATGGGGAATCAGTCAATTGGCTGCAGGGTGACGTGACAAAAAATATAAATATCTTCTCTGATAGCCAAACAGCAATCACCTTACTTCTTTTCTGTTTTCGTTTTTTACCTATTTTCTCCTTTACCACAAGTGCACTACTCTTGGATAGATGGAAGGGCTTTAATAAGCTCAGTAAAAGCCGTTGGTATGGCGCTTTGGATTCTTACTGCCCTAACTGATTGCGGATGATGATTATCCCAACACTTTTTCTTAAATTCCTCAGCTCTTTCCTTAAATGACACTTTTTAATTAGTCCTGAGGAGGACTGATGAAAAAATGTGACGCAAACCAAATCCTGAATAGACTTTTTTAACCTAGGCTGTGATGAACTGATCAGCGAGTGAGAAGAACTCTTAGCAAGCCCTATACAATGCTTAGCGACAGAGAAGTCATACAAAAGGCAAACAGTTGCTATCCAAAGCGAAGACGTTAGATCGCCTATATCCAATATAAGATGACAGAGACTAGAAGCATAGGCAGATAAAGCAGCAACTGTAAGGACGATATCCTAAACATGATGAAGGCAGCAGAAATTGAGAAGGGGCCCCCATCTGGCCAATATTCTTCAAGACTTGAAGTGAAGTAGATGGTGAGGGGGATGAACAGTGTCCTGTAGCTACCACTAAAGACGAGAATACCTTTAATATGGTTTTAATCTAGAATCCTACGCTTGTTTGAGCAGGCCTCTGTGCTGAATTCGTACAAAGTAGTAGGTTATATTAGTTGGTTGTGATGATAGATAGGAAGAGGAGGTACTTATTCTACCTTTCTTTATGTGTATCGAGTTAGTTTCTGCTCAAGACGTATGGAATCAAAAGTATAGCGTCTGGCATAATAACATGAAGAGACGAAAACACTACGTGGTCATCCGCCGGGGTACGAAAGGCTCTTAGGACTACTTAAGAAGCTGATGGGTAGCGTAAGGATGTGGGCATGAAAGGTTAGATGACTCCAAAATCTAGAAAATGAAGAATAGTTGGGATCTTGTATCTGTAAGTATTTTAAGTTATAAAGCGACAGACCCAAAGCTATGTATGGAAAAAACCTAGAAAATGTTATTTTGATATTTTGGCCTTACTTTCACTTAGTGCCTGCTCCGTAGATCGTTGCAAAAGTGGAGTAAGAAATATTGGCTTTGGGTTAAAAATGTGAAAAAATCGTCTCCAATATAGCTAAGGAGGGCATTGACTAAACTGTAACTAAAGAGATCAAATCGTACTGGGCAATAGATATCAAAGTCTTTTTTGATTGGCTAAAGGAACGGCAATCTTCTGTGACGTTGTCTTAGATTGAAGACTAAATATGTATGCATTGGTGACCTGCAAGAGATCGTACCTGCGATCTATGTGGAACACTTCTGGACCAGTCACGTTACTTATCTTAATCTCATGATCTCTGGAAGTGTATAGGTTTTATATCAACCGGTTTTCCTGAGTACATTTGCTAGTGCTCGGCGTCGATCTTCAAGAATTAATTTTGTAGCCAAGCCAAGCAGCAGGAGATGTAAAATTTTACAAAGGGTGAAAATTTTCTTAAAAGGCAGTGAAAAGAGTGTTAAAGCACTTTCACCATTGGAAAAAATTTTAGCAAAAGGAGACAAAAAATTTCACACATTTCCGCTGCGCTGGCAAACGGCTAGGCGCCTATTTGCATGCAATTAACGATGACTGCCGCGCCGTTGTTGCTCTAAGTATTTTGACAGAGATGAGTGGCACATAGAGAGCTACTCCCAGCTAGAGTATTTGATGGCTATTGTTGTCCATTTACGGACATAAACAAATGCACAGCATGCGATGGCGAGTGATTCCAATCCAAGCACTCGATGCGAATACAGGTAGAGGTGAGGAAAGTTGCGTAGCGTTGAAGAAATTAGGTAAGAATATAGGTATGCAGGTTTAGTTGCTCAAAGATATGAACTACTTTTCGGTTACATACTTACATACGTATACACAGGTATTAGTATATAAATACGCCCTTATCTTATCTACAAATGAACTTCGTCGAGATACATTCATACATGCAAACATATATACATACATAGAGAATGCCTGCTGAGCTAAACTACAGAGCACACCTGCCTGCGTTGAGGGAAGAAGTCAGCGTACTTTTAGTATTCGACACTGAAGTGGCAATTGCGCAAAAAAAATAAACGAATTATGCTATGAACAAAACAACAACAATATTGGGAAGAAAAGCGGCTAGTATGATAACAACAAAAATGACAAATTAGATTAAAAAAAAAACCGCTGATGTTATAAATAGCTGTCTCTATATGTAACTGTGCTAATTTTAGCTCAAGTGTAGTATTTTTTCGTTGTGCTGATAAGAATTACCAAAAGAAGAATGAGAAGATGCGGTAGAAATTAAGTGTAAGCGCTTGTAATTTATGACAAAATTTAGCCGAGGAATTTTTATGACGCTGATATAGTGATATTGGGAAAATATGCGATAAGAGTCTGAAGAACTGAAGTAATCATCTAAATGTGTAACTGTAATCATGCGAATAGTATTTTTGTGCAAAGCAAATAAAATTTGATAAGAAAATACATATCTAAAAATGTTTACTTAAAGTTGTTACGCATTAAATGAATCAAGAAAAGTTGGGACTGTGACAAAAAGTTTTCGCTCAGAAAGTCTCAAATCTTGAAGTCAATTGAAGAATATGATATAAATACTCATGACTCTTAAAAACTCTACTGTTGTTATTTTGAGCAAAAAAATTTAATTTTGGTTTTTATCTTTTAAAGCAAATATTAAATACAAAATTTGCTGTTACATAAATATTTTTTGATCAAAAAATTAGCAGTAAATTTTGTTTGAGTTTTTCAAGCCTTTTCGAAAATTTCTGACGCTCTTTCGGGGCGTTCGCAGTTTTTTCGACATTTTTGGTGATTATTTTGGGAGTTTTTCGAAATTGTTTGGTAGTTTTGAGGCTCTTTCGACACTTTTCGGGAGTTTTTCGGGGCCTTATGGAATTTTTTGAAATTTTTTGCTGGAATTGTGTTGGCAAGAAGTAGCCAGTACAACATATATTCTGAAGTTTTTCGGGACTTTTCGGGAATTTTTTGGTTCTTTGGAGTTTATCGGCATTTTCCAGGATTTTTCAGAGAATCTTTCCGTCACTTTTTGAGAGTTGAGGCTAATACTTTCTTTTTTTTACAGAAAGTAAGCTGTAATTTTTTCTGTAGTTACGAGTATCAGAAAATTGTGGGCCTTCTGCGAGATTTTTCGGGTTTCTGATTTCTTTCCAAATTTATTTCCGTACCTTATTGTTCCTTTGAGAACTTTTCGAGGCATTTCGGAACTTTTTGCGGATTTCTTCTGGACCTGGTGATGTTTTTTGAAACTTTTCGTACACATTTCATGACTATACGTTTTTGATGGCTTTAAAAAATTTGTTGCGACTCTCCGAGTAATGTCGAAATTGGTTCAGAATTTTTTCTGACAATATTTATATTTTTTTGGGACATTTCGTTCTTATTTCGTGACATTCCGTACTATACTTTTTACGACTCAAATTTTTTACTTTCAATATTTTAAGCAATGTCATCGATTATTTTTATTTTTTAAGCTCATTGCATTGATAAAAAAAAATTTATTAATTTATAATTTTTTGATTGTAGTATTTTTTAATTTTCGAAATTTTGTTTTGTGTTTTCATTTTATTTTTTGAGGTTAAGTCACATATTTGGTTACTTTGAGACTCTCATGATACTAAGGAACATTAGTTTGACACGGAATTTTGGAAATTTGTTCCAAAATATGTTTAACATCTTCTCAGCTTACCGAGAGTACCAACGAATTCTATCAACGGTTACTTGTAAATTGGATAATTTAGAAAATTTTTAGAATTTTCGAAAAATCTTTCAAGTTTTCAACACCTCGAAAGGACGAATTAAGAAAACTTCCTCAAAATTAGGGATTTTTGCTTAGAAATTCTGCTCCAGAAAAGTTTTAAAATGTTAATTGGCGTACCAAAATTGTAAACTTTTATTTTTATACTCATTTTATTTAACACATAACAGAAAATAAATACCCTCATTGTATGGTATTTTTTTTTTATTTATTTTAAAATTATATTTCAAACATATATTTTATATTGAATAATTGTATTTTTTACTTTTTACTTTGTTTTGTTCCAAAATCTTTATTTTATTTTGTACCTTATTTTATCATTAATTCTGTATTCAATATATTTTTTATTGGTCTTTTTTATTTTGCAACGCTTCATTTTATTTTTGTAAGTTAAATTTTACTTTAATTTGCTAGATTTCACTTAACTAAATTTTATATTTTATTATATGTATGTATATCTGAACTACAGGTAATGAAAAACCTTAACTAAACTACATTTGTTATTTCATTTGATTATGTATTCAATTTTATTATTTTTAGGTGTTATTTTATTTTATTTTATTATATTTTCTTTTATTTTTTTATTCATTTTTATTTTTTTTTTATTTTAGTTCGCTTTACTTTACTTTATTTTATTTCATTTGATTTTAATTTTTTCAAACTTTTACTTTATTAAGTTTTTATTTCCTTAATAAATTAATATTATTTTGCGTTATTTCCTTATTTAATTCATTGTTATTATTACATATGTATATTTTTACTTTCCTTAACTTCTTTTTATTTTCTAACAACTTTTTTCTGTTTATTACTTTTTTGTATTTATTTTGCAAACACATATTTATGTATGTATTATTTTGTTAAGTTCACTCTATTTTTTTTTTAATTTGCGCGATTTTTTATTACTATTCATTTGTTTTAGGCACTTTGCTGTATTTTATTTCATTACACTATATTTAATTTTATGTGTATGTTTTAATTTTACCTAATCATTTTATGTCATTAAAGTTAGCTACCTACTATACTTTTTTATTTTTACTTTATTTGTTCATTAATGCCTGATATTTCATATCTATTCTATATCTATTATTTTTTATTATATTAAATTTTATTTTATTTTATGTATATGTACATACATTTTAGTTTATTTAATTTTATGTTGATTTATTTTATTTAACTTTTTTATTCTATTTTGTTTTACATACATATGTAGGTATATTTTAGCTCACTTTATTTAGCTTTATTTTATTTTACTTCTTTATTTGTGCTTTTTTGATTTTTGTTAATTTTATTTAACTTCATTTCATTTCATTTTATTTGGCCTTAGTTTGTTGCATTTCGAAACTGAACTAATAAGAAATCCCATAACGAGCGCCTGCCTATAGTCAAGCCCTAGTATACCAATACATCAACAAAAAAACTTACCATCAATCGATATCTACGATCACTTCG
>NW_023458567.1:15968430-15983650 GCF_013731165.1 Rhagoletis pomonella | reverse complement strand
ACGCACACAAATTCATCATGCGTTCATAAGCAATGGCCGTGTGTGTGCTCACGTCAGGCAATGGTGCGCCAATCGAATGGGGCGGGGCTTAAATCGGTTTTCGTTCGCTCGTTCGTCGCAACACACAATGTCACACCAAAACACATACCTATGCACATTCATACGTACACACATGTAAGGCAACTTGTACATATGTATGTTGACTTGTTTTGTTGAAATTCAGTATGCTGGTGAGGATATGTGTATAATAAGACTGATTGCCGTCGGCTACTGGGATATATGTATTTTTAAATTTTCGTTTTTTTTTTTAATTTTAAGTGACAAATCCTCTTTCGAACTATCGAAGGTCATATCAACTTATGTATATACATATGTACCTACATATGTATTTAGCAGACAAACAGGTTGCCCGCAGAGAGTGTGAGTAAGTACGTAAATAGGATTTCTTTATTGAGGGTATTTCAAGCTGCTTTGGAAGTGAAATGAGTGAAAATTGGATCAAATAAGCATTGGAAAAGAGGAATATAATACATAACCTTAATCATTTACTTTTGGGATATCTACAAATATGACTTATGACGAGATAATAAATATCATAAAAATTATGGTTTGCGCTTTAACTGTTTTTGAACAGCACTATAAAGTTGGAGCCGCAAAATAGGCTACTCCGAAATAAATTAAATAAATAGAACTAAAAAAAGTGTTTGTGTTTTTCACTTCTTTTTCCTTTTAAATTGCTCTTTTACCCTAAAGAAAGTTCTTGCCGTTACTCATCTAAATAATTGTATTTAGTCTGTTAACAGCATTTCCCCTATAAAACCTTCCAATTTCAAACTCAATATCCTGTTGAAATGGCCGCATGTCCTTTAGTCAGAGAATAACAGCGTCTTTACTCACTTACTGTACTTTAGGTACTCACAGTAATTTCGAAATTCGAACATACATATGCCTTGCTGAAGTTTTCAACAGAAAATGTTAATGAAATTCTGTTATTATTACATCGCCCTGTTAACAGCAAAGAACTCGTTAACAGCAACCGATTTTCTAGTTTCCAATGACAGGGGTTAAATTGTGTTTGCTTTTGGAAACGACTGCTGCTGGCAGAAAACATGTAAACACATTTAAAAAAAATATCTGCTTTTGTCGCTCTTCATTACAGAAAACTTTATACAGTATTGCCTTTGCTGCTGTTAAGTTAACTCATGCTGTTGTTCGATTATGTAGCCCTAGTGGAGTTGAGGAATAGGCGCTAGCTGTTAAAAATTTATGTAATTACATTTTAAAAGAAAATTATTAAAAATTAATAAATTAACCTGAGTTGCAAATAATATAACTTTCAATTTTAGTTTTCCATCATAGCTATGTATATAGGTATCTTGATGTAGAGCGCGAGTTGGTTTTCAGTACCGAATCTTCTCTCCATTTGCTTGCTGCCTGAGCCTCCAATACGTGGAAAGACCCTTAAAGCAATTCCATTGAACACCAAAGCATTTTCAATGTTAGTCACATTTTGGTGGTATGATTAAATTTAAGAAGGCCAGAAAAGTTTTTTTTTGAATTTGCCTTGCAAAAATAGAAAAGGAGCTATATAACTTCAAAAATGTATACGAGAGGGACTGTGATTAACTTATAAAATCATCCATTGAAAGATTGTGTGCCGATTCTATCAATCTAAGCGCTTTAGTGCATCCAGGAATAGTTGATGCCATAAATACATACATATGTCCAGCATCTCGTCACCACAAGATGTCCAGTCACCATTTGGTTCCTGAATATACGTAGGGGCAACTAAGCTTTCGGATAAAGCCTTTCTTAGACGGTTCACCTCAGACTATTCTTCGATCTTTTCAATTATACCTAAGGTGACCATCCGTCCTTTATTTTAAAGGACACTCCTTTATTTTAACGCCCTTTCCTTTAAAATTTTTTTTAAAATAAAGGACGCCTTTTGTCCTTTATTTCTTAAACTATCATTTAAATCGGCTCTGCATTTTTCAGAGGCAAATTTTTAAACGCAGAATATGATAAATAAAAATGTCCCTAATAAAATATAATGAGAACCTTCGCCAGTTTGTTTCGCACCCCACTTACGGGTTTCTATTTAATCCGTAACCTTTCATTTTTCACTTAATCATATTAATTTTTATATTTTTTTATGAAAGCTTACGATATTTGCAAGAGACCAGCTGAGCCTGATTTGTGAACTTTTGATTAAATTAAATTTTTTAGTGCAAACTGCATACAAAGTAGCAAATGTATTCTCCTGTTACAGTTAATAAAGGTTACATAAAAAACTAGTTGAAAACAATTGTTTGGTTCTCCCCAAACAAAAAACAAAAAAAACAAAATACACAAAAAAAATTTGAAATGTTATAGAAAAATGTTCACCAAAATAAATAATTTTTTGGTTTTTAGTAAAAATTGGTTGAAAAATGAAGTCTCCGGTGCATTATGAACATTAAATTTCAATCTTAAACCATTGTGTGCTGGCTTCATCGTGCAGTATGAATTATGGTAAACCCATTTTGGTAGCAAAGGATGGTGAAGTCCTTGAAAAGGGTTTGGCTTAATTTTTCTCTACAGCAGGGGAGCTTGCACAATTAAATAATATAATTAACTGATAAATATTTGACTTAAATTACGATATGGGTAAGGTACTTTTATCATACAAGTTGCAAGTACGTATTCTCAAATCATTTTGAAAAAAAATTATAGTTTAAAAAACTAAAACCTCGCTATTATAATTTCCATTCGTACTGTAATCAGGTATGTAACTTGAGAATAGAAATCGCTGCATATTTTAGGCGCATCAATATTACATAGTTACATCCCGAGCTAATAAAAGGAAGGTAAAATAAGTATTTTATTTTACATTGGTTAATATGGTCACCGTAATAATACCGCCCCCTTTCCCCCCACCAAAATAACAGTAATAATAAAAATAAGACCGAAAACGCAGAATACAATTTTTTCGAACTAAAAATAAAAATTCGAAAATAAACATTTTTCTATAAAAAATTGTTTCCAAAGAAAAATAAATGCGCTTGATATATGTAACAGGAAATAGCCGATAAAAGATACATGTCAATAATTTACTGCTCAAAAAACATTAAAAAAATATATATATTTTAGAAAATATGAAAAATATTAAAATTGTATACTTATGTACATACACATGTATTTTCTCCGAATTTTTTTTTTTAATTTTCACACAGATACATACATTCTTACCTAGATATTCGAATAAATTGAATAATTTACAAAACTTTTAAAACTTGTATATTTTTTCGTTCACACCATCATTTCCGCCTACAAGTCTTGGCATGTCAAGAGAAATCAAATAAATTCGCTAACGCATTAATTTTCAACTCCTGTCATTTTTCGCTTTTTCAATTAAATTCTTTTATTCGACAGCCAAGCACCTCGTTGTGAACCTTCACCCAATTTTATTTGCTCGGCGGTTGGGGTGTTGTTGTAAAGTATATACGAAAAAATAAAAATTTAGTGGGCTACTGCTGCCACCCGCTGACACTGAAGAGCCAAACTAACAAAATCCACTCTTCAAAATAAGCAGCAAATATGTTTTGCTTGAGCGCCTACTACTCCCCTCCAACCTTTCTTCAATATGTGCGCTTGTAACGGAATTGCAGGTGCCGTTAGTGAAGCTAGCAAAACAACAAGAAAATTGACAACTTGCAAAAAAAAACTGGAAAAATGTAAAAGTAACAAAATACGACAGTCGAAAAAAAGCTAAAGAAAAAATATGTAGCTACAATCGACCAAGCGTGTGCACGAAGCGAAGCAATGGCGATGACAGTGACGACGACAGTGGCAAAGACCACCCAATCGTTTCAAATGCTTCAAAGCACCAATCGTAAAAGTTTTTTAAATGCTTTTCCAATTTGTTGGCGCTGTCATGTGTGGGATACGTACGTACATACATATGTATGTACATACAATAATGTTGTTGCTGTTGCTATGTACATACATACATCATATTTTTACACATTATTGTTGTTTTCATTTCCAAAGCTGTTTGGCACCTCTCCGCCTACCTTTCTCCCTTCCACCTTCCTTACTTACTTTGGCCTTAAGAAAATCACACTTTTGTAGAATTGTTGTTGCTTTTACTCTCCAGTTGTAGTTGTTGTTGTCTGTAAAACTCATCTGTTCAACTTTTATATTACACATAAACTGCTCTTCAGCTTCTTAGTTCATTTGCTTCCTTTAATTTCTTGCCAATACTCGGCAGCCCATCTTACTTTCTTTTATGCGCCTCCTCCCCTTTTTCCCGCAAAATTTTATTCTCCTACATTGTCATTCGTATCTATGCAATGATTTTTCCGCCATCACCCATTTACGAACTGTCTTTTCCAACTCCACTCAATTCTTCAGCAAAAACACAAAACTCCAGCCATCGCAAGGCGTCTGTCCCCAGTCTCCACGCCAGCAAGCCACCCACTCATGTGTTTGTTTTTGCTTCTGACTTTTTCTTATCTTTGGGTTTTTTTTTTTAATTTCTTTTTACATACGCTCATCGTGTGACGAATGTTTATTCGATGGCTATGGAGAATCCAGAGCTGGTTGAGTGGTGCTCACCAGTGCTGCCGTTTTCTATTTTTTTAAGAGTAGTAAAAAACATATCTGTTGGGGAGTGTTTTGACATTTTAAGGAGTATTCTCCAGATGTTTAAAGGCCAATTAAAATTATAAAATGAACAGAGTGGCCTGAGGTGGAATATTTTGAAGGCAGAGAGAAGAGAGAGCAGGATGCTACCACATTTGTTGAGAATATTATAAAACATTGATTTTGTTGGGGCTTATTTTTGGATTACAATACGTGCATACCAGACATCTGCAGCGGGTGCATGATTTTCGTGTATACTCGATCATCTAACAAAACCCGTTTTGCATCGTTCTCTGTATACGAGCAGAAGTATTGTTCGTTATCGACTGAGCTCAAGACGAACATGTTGGCCACAACACCCGATTGCTTTTCATACATACTTGATTGGGTTCGGGTGCTTTGCAGCTCAATATACCCGGGTGTTCGAGTTTCAACCCGAGTGTGCACAAAATTTTCTTGATGGGCTTATGACGTTTTTGTTTCTACAAAAAATGTTGCCTCCTCATCGCGGTGTTCTTAGTTTTTGTGCGTAGAGGGTAAAGAGAAGGTTGAATTTTTCGGTAGTTTGTTTAAGTGTACATTTAACCATTTTTTATATTTTTGCTCATACAAAATGCGGCATCACGACGCCTACATCCATTTAGGTATAAATGTGTGTAGATCGGCAATGCCCAAGCCCTATACACTCGGTGCACATTTATTTTTTGTAAAAGTACTTATGTACCTACATAGTTTTAGGCTGTGTTCTAATATATACACACACAGCTTTCCACGCGAAACTATACGAAATAGATGCAAAAACATTTTTGTCTACTTCGCTTCTAATTTTTTCATTGCGTATGCACAAGCACAAAGCAACAACATTTTCGTATGCTTTGTGGGAACATATTGGCGCCAGTTACCTTCAGCGTAAATTTCTTTGTTGTCCTGCATTTTATCGCAATGTTCGGGTGTCCGTTTCATTGTTACACAAATTTTCGGGTTAGCTGCGGGTGTCCGAGTGTGGTGTTCGCTTGTGCTCAATTTACTGCAGAACTCCACAGGCGAACAGCGATGGCCTACCAACTGTCATTTTGACGAGCAATGTGATTGCAAGTTTTTGTGTGTGGGCACTTTGATGTCTTGAAATAAGCATTTGCCGCATGACGCCACCAGACAACATTCTCTCAATTTCGGTGTTTAAAAACATTTAAATCTTTAAAAAACTAGCTAAATAATTTCCTAAAACGTAATCATAAATTATCCAATACGGAACAGATTTTTATTTTGATTTAATATCAAAATTTCATCGATGTTACCACCAGCACGCTTTCTTTCAAATGAAAATATGGCTGTCAAACTATCGAATTGCCTGCAATAGATGTCAAGCAATAAGCGCTGACATATATTGCAGCACATAAGAAATAGGCGGTCTCCATTGGAAATATATTTTGTGACATGGTTATCACGACATCAGTGTTTTCCTGTGGAGACAGGGCCTTATAGCGAGGGTGATCGAACAGACTCGTTCGTAACCAAAGCAGCTGTCGGGTATGCATCTCGATCGAACACATAGTAGCCGAGTGTGGCGTTCGCTTGTGCTTGATTTTTAGTGAGTGTGATCAAAAAGGCTCGATCATACTCAAAGCTGTTCTCTGGTGCATACATATTATTGAACGCCTAGGGATGGCTCTAAAACTGACATTTGGCAAGAAACTGAAGTCTTCACCATTTAAGGAATATCCTTCGGATCCCAAGTCGTATTATTTGCATTCCTCACGACATGATGGAAATTGGTGGAAACTGAGCAATGTAAGTCTCAGCAAAATTTTGTTGGTAAATACAAATGGAAATTTGTTTACTCTAAATACTTATTGACAGGTCACACGGTATGTCACTCAGTAATAAAATATAGTAGCAGTATAGTAGTCAGCAAAATAGTTGTAAAATCGGTCATTGGGGAGTACGGGAATATAATTGACAAAATAGTAGTATAACACTACTATCGTAGTACCTCCGGCAGCACTGGTGCTCACACTCAGGTCAAAATTTTTTTATCACTAGTTACATAGTCTCTCTCTCAGTCTAATGTTATTTGTGCTTTTTTTGTATTTATTGTAATTTAGTCGTTTTGTATTTATTTTTGCTTTGCTCCAACACTTCGTGCGCTAAAATTGAGCTTTAGCGCGAACATATTTACTCTCATGTATCACACTACCTACACCGCCACTTCTCCTCCTACCTGAATTCTGAGCTGCGGCTGTCCCTCCAGCAGCTTCCTGCTTTCGTATACAGCAGCGAGTGCAGTTTAATTGCATGTGTTTGCTTGGGTTTGCACCGCAGAGGCGTAGATAATTTGTTTTTAAAGAAGTTGCGGTTAAGAACGCCTCGATCAGTGAACTCCGTTATGCCTAATGCTCTTGTACGGAACTTATTCCAGACCTTTCAGCCAGTTTTCTTCTAACTACTTCATTCTGGTGAATGATTCGGTTTTTCATTTTCTGGTAAGAAAATATCATTATTTTGTACAAGGTTGTGATTAAAGATTAAAATTGGACCTGAATAATTCTAGAAAATCGGGAGATCTCCAGATTAAAGCACGAAAATTACCAAACGGCTTCCAACAAAACACAAAAGTTCTCGAAAAAAATCTCGAAAGTTCCCTAAAATTACCTGTAAGTCCCTAGAAAAGTTTCAGAACCAAGCCGTAGGGTCATTATAGTTAATTTTTCATCAACGCCTAAAAATTAAAAAAAAACTGCCCTGTTAAAAAATATCCAGTTAATTTAGTTCTTTGTTAGTTTTTCTTACTCAAAGCGATAAATTTAAATCTTCAAAGTCGGGCGAAAGTATCTTCTATAATGCGAGGAGATTCCAATAGTAGTAGACTTTCGATATATGTATTGTGGAACGATTTTCCGTCAGAAGCACAAACAACAAAAAAAAAAACGAATACATTTGCTATATTTAATTGAAATTCTAAAAATAATGTGTACATAGTTTTTGGTTTTCCTGAGAAATAAAAGTCCTTTCTTAATAATAAACAAACCGCTTATCCAAATTAAACAAGTTTGGTATCAAATGAAAGAGAACTAAAATAACTATAAACCTGAGATGTCTAAACGTGGAAAGCCAGCTATTGAAAAACATTTCAGTAAAAAATTGTATTTAATTACCATAGAACAAACCTTGGGTCAGGTATATGAGTTCCTTTTGTATTAAATTAACAAAAAAATATATATAAATAGAGGTGGTAACGCTCGTTCATTATTTCTGTTTAAAAGCTACATATTTCGATCCCCTTTCATTTAATACCAAATTTGTTTAATTTGGATCAGCGGTTTTTTATTTTCCGGAAGGGACTTTTATTTCGGACTTAAAAAATATTTGGCCAAGTTTAACTGTCAAAAAAATAACTGTTATTTTCGGCCCTTGCCTGGTTGGAATCAAATTTTAATCAACGTCCCGTTGAGCTAGAAACTTGAAACTTTAAAACTAGCTCAGAAGCCGATGACAATACAATGTGAAAGACGAATATTTATGGACCGTTATGGTTCATATTTGTAATGTATTTTACCTACATTATCTATGACCTACATGATCTATACACTATCTATGTTCCGATCTCAATTTGCGTATGTCTATAAATAAAGAATAAAATAAAAATAAACAACAGAATGGAATAGAATGTCCAAAGAAGTATGTATTTTAAAAAGTAAAAAGAGCCAAAATGTTCTAAGCAAAGAGAAAGTAAAAAGAACCGCGCTTTTCTACGCAAAGAGTCGCATTTGCCTCAAAGAGCCACGTTTGTCCACCGTTGATCTGTTATTATTAAAGATATCCGTGTGTCTAAACGTAAGCGTATTCATAGTTCATGTAAGGAAAATATTACCGTTCACGTCAGAATAATCTTCCGACTGACTTAATTAATCTATCTTCTCCATGTCCTCCAGTATTAGAATTTTCAGCCTCAAAAGAGCGTGTAACGAAATCTGCTTCGAATAATAACGAGCCTGAAGTATCTTCCCTTCCCCCATTGAAGTCGCCTCCACCGCCTTCCCTATCCTCAACTAGTAACGCAGTAACTCAATCCCTTACAGGTTGGAAAAGGGTATATTTACTTAGCTCTATGCTATATCCCTCCCCGATCTGATACATTGGTGTATTCACGAATCATCTATTTACTGAAATCAGTTAATTTGTTGACTAAACCCTCTGATTCAATGATTGTATTGGGAGATTTTAATTTACCAAGCATATCATAGAACATCATTGACAATGATATCGTAACTTTCGCGTCTAGTGCGTGCAAGAACGTATTTTTAGACGAGATGGCTGAATTCAGCCTAACTCAGGTTAATGTACTTCACAATAAGTTTGGTAAAGTATTAGATCTTAAAACATAATTCAATTTTTTATGTAAGCACATATGTATACATACATATGGTCAAATCCTTTCTCATTTATTTATTTGAAAATAAATTCATTAATGGTATGAAAAGGAAAGGTAGGATAACCGAGCTTCCTTCTAAGTTGAATTAAGTTGTGTTGGTATTTGAAACAAAAATTGGGACGTGAGTGAATTTTTTTTTTTTGCAAAGAAATAAAAAGAAAGGAAAATACCTTTCCACTGAAAACTCATAAGCCTAAATTGGAATGGTTTCGGCCCAGTTATTTAAGTTTTTCTTAAACCAATCTTTGAAAAAAGTAAAAAGAAGCCTTAAAAATCTCATTATGTATTACGACTCCGTTGATTGTTTAAGAAACTATTTTTATTCATAAAAAAAACTCCATTTTTGGAGGTTTTTTCAAATTGGTCCAGCTCACGTAAATCTTAACATTTTTTCGAAATATTTTGTTGTAGTTTGATGTAGTCTAAGATATGTACATATTTACATATATTCTTTTAATTGTAAAATACTTATGCAGCATCACTTGGCACCCCAACACCCAACAAAACTAACCAGTCGGCGACTCTGTAAGTTCACGATTCCCTATTATCATTGTTTATCGCAGTCAGCATCGCCATTATTGTTGAAGTTGTTGCTAGCAGTGCTTCTGTAGGCACCACTACCACATAGCACTGTCATCCATCGATTGTCAATCAACTATTCAATGCACATGGGAACAAATGAGAAAGCATGATTTTTTTAAATCTTTGCTGTCGGTACGCAATTTTTCCAAACCGACTCCCGCCATGCATTGCTTGCCGCTGGTATATGTATAAGTACATACATACATATTTACATATATATATGCATACGTAGTTATTATTGTTGTTGCTTTTGAAAATTCAACTCTTGTTGCTGGAATGAGTATGCGGATACGTGAATTTTATTTGCGAAGAACACATTTGTATTTGAAAGCCTTTTTATAAGCTTTTTATTTATTTTCATTTGCTTCATACTTTTTTTTCTTAATTTTCGCATTTTGTTATTTACTTATTTTTTTTTTTAGAAAACAGCAGCAAAGAAATTTTACTCGCATCCAACTTCAGCGACAACAAGCAAGCAACAGCAATAATAAATTGAGAAAATGGTAGCCGAAAGCGACGCAGCATTCGGCAGCCAGCGCAGCGTTGCCATTTTGCTTAAATTTAAGCAAAATTGTTTAATTTTTTCCTACCTGTTAAAATTTTGAATTTTTCTTCGTATTGCTAAATTTTTTGATTAAAATATTCAAAGAGGATTATTTTCTATATGTATTTTGTAGCTTGTACACACTTTCGTAGTAAATTTACGCACACCACAGCAGCTATATTACACACTAAAAACTCCGAAATTTAAACAAACTATTCGTTGAATATTCAAGCATGTAATTTCACGAATAATAAGCTAGGAAATCAGTAACCTACTTACTACCTTTTAGGTAGGAAATTTACAAATTTTTTTTTTAGAGTGTACAATAAATAAGTAAATTTTTTATTTCTATGACCAATTGACCAAGCTTGGTAAGAAAAGCCCAAATTAATTAGGTAATTTTTCTTACGTTTTTGTAAATTTTATTTTTCGGCCGCGGCAACACTGAGTCAGCGTTCGAAAGAAAAACGGAGAGTACATGGAGTCCCCGAGCTTGGCTGCTGTGGTATAGTTGTGTCGTTAGGTGCCCAAGTGGGTGGCGCTGGCATGGAGGCAAACAAATGCAGCAGCAAAATCGCAGCAGTCGTTGAATTCGAATTCATGCTTCGCTTTCCTATTTCGGTGCTTTGCTTTCTCTTCCTTGCATACATTTCTCTATCAGCTTTACTTTCTTTCAATATTTCAATTCTCCCACCTACCCTATTCCCTGCTGGTATATAGGAAAATCGTGCAACGTTTTGTTTACTTTTGTGTAACAGAGAAAAATTGCATTTTTCTCACCACTATCACTAGGTGTGTGTGTGTGTGCACTCATATATGAACTTGCTTGCTGTTCTTACCAGTCACCTACCTTTCGACTGGATGCGAGTGAGAGAACGCCGAGATTTTCGAATTGTTGTTCTTATTCTTATTGTTATTGGTGTTGTTGCTAGGTGGCTGTTAGGTGCATTCGGCTGGCTATGTATTTTTGCTTGTACGAGCAAGAATGGTAAGACTTGTCGATGAGCTTTGATTTTATTGCTTTTTACCGATGTTGGTACGAATGTTAGCCAGGGCAAATGGCGAATTAATCGAAGCCAATCAAATCGATGCAGCAACCGTGTTGGGGCGGATTAAAAGTGATTGATTGGATTACTTTGAAGTTGTGGGAGCAGTTTGTGATAGTGGAAAGTTTAAAGAGAAAATAGCTATAGCAAGGAGAAAATTTTTTCAGAGTAAGCATCGGTTAAAATTTTCAATCTGTTTTGTTAATATCTAAGAAAAGGTATATCCATGTATTTATGTAGATACATACATATGTACGCGATATTTTAAAAGGTTTTGGCTCTTTTTCTGTTGTTTGATCAATGTTTATTAATTTTTTTTTTATATAAAAAGTCAACGAATTTCCACAAATGCTCTTCAAAATTTCAAACCTTTTAAGCAACTTAAAAAAAAGTGCTTGGTCATTTAATTAAATTAAATTAATTCATTAGATTGTTAGAAGTTTGAGTGAGCTGGACTTACCGTTGATTTTTGGATATTCTTAACCGACTTCAAAAACAGGAGAAGGTTATCAATTCGTCAGGATATTTTAATTTTTGTATTTATGTTACCGCATAACTTTGGACCACGTCAATTGTTTTTGCGTCGGAAAGGTAGTGTCTCACAGGTGGTCCCATACTAATCTAGTTTAGATTCGATCATTGGATCATAAAAAAATTAACGGTACTTATAAATTTTTATATTACAATTGAAGTCCAAATACTAGTTTTTCTCAAGGTTTTTAGCTTCTTCCACCATTTAAAAAAAAAATATGTCGAACATACTTTGTATGGAAAAAAATGCACAATACCGTCACCACAAAAAAAATGTGCTAAAAATCGACATTGAGTCCTAGTTCAAACTTGCACTTTATGCTATAATTGGATGGGCTACAAAACTGCATACTCAGAATCTTACTAGGGAATCTAATTAAACTGCTTGACAGTTTTACAAAATTGTACATAGTTTGTAATAGGGACTTACGTGGTTTTTGTTAGACAGTGAGCAATACTATCATACGAAAATACTAAACATTAAATAAACAAAAGCACAAATAGGCAAACCTGGTTAAAAGTCGCGTCCCTATTTATTTTCCCGCTACTGTATGTATGATATCTATTGGCATGGGCGTAGCCAAGTAGGGTCTGGGGGGAGGGGCTCGAGCCCTATATATATAATAAATAGTACCCTGAAATGCTAGCTTAATATTGTCGAACCCCCCGGATCTTGGCATCAATTACAACATATCTGTTAAGTTTCAAGAGTGTGCAAGCAAATTAACAAAATGACAACATGCAGAATATCTTTAGCAACTATTTTGTAATTTTTGATATTTTACGATTTTTTAACTTTAATAATCTAAGATACTTCAAAATGTTAAAATTATACGGTGAAAATATTCTTCTTTCCAAACCGAACGCATCTACTAGTGTAATAAAACTAGTGTGATACCAAATGAAAAAAATTACTTCGAGTAAAAGATGACTATGGTTTGAGAAACTAAGTTTCCATTTTTGCTATTTTTATTGGCATTTCAAAATTGTTATATAGATATATATGTGCATAAAGAATACTGTGTAAAAATCTTTCATGCCAATATTAAATTACTTTTAAATCAAATTACTTTTAAGTTAAGGCGTGCGAGTAAACTGGTTAGAAGACTGCGATGGATGCTACAGGGCGTATACGTTACATACGCAACAATGGGTATAAGAGTACGAGAGATTATTTTCATAACTTTTTAACCGACTTCACAAAGTAATGACCAAAAATTACAACAAAATTATTAACATTAAAGGCAACTTTTATTACGAAAAGAGAAAAATAAATTAAGTTCAAAGTTATTTTAGATCAAACGTAAAACAAATAAAAATCAGTGAAAAATTCACGTTTGGTCTCACTAGTTTTAACTTGTTTTGAATAATTTATTAGAATTTTCTGAACTTTTTCAGTTTTGAGTGGTGTTCTTACCACTGTAGCAGAGTGCTTTGATGTGCCTACTGCTACACGGTCCAATTTCAGATCTCTCCATTAAAGGGCTTCCCTTAAAACCCTTAAACTGGGAAAAGCCTTGGAAACTTCAAGAAACTCAAAACTTTTATTGAGAGGTCAAAATTGGTATGAATTAAAAAAAAAACGATTTGTTTGATAAAAATATCGGTTTATTCGATATTCGAAAAACTAAGATACATACATATGTATATACATCCATATGTACATCATTTCAGAACTCTAGTAGATAAGTCTATTTGGTCTCGCTGTTTTCTAAATCGGATATTGGAAAGCCGTGCCTCAAGAGCACTAAACTTACGAAAAAAAGGCTATATAACTTCCAGACCTGACGATATTTGAAAATGGCGTAGTCCTATTTGAGATCAGCGTGAAAAAATACATTCAGCGATACGGAAGAATGGGGTACTTGAGGTCAATGAGCTTTGGAACGAAAACATTGGCTCGTTGGGACGAAAATACTTACATATATCATACTATAAGGTCCGACTGTAAATGCCGAATGTCTATATGACGAATATATAATGCCGAATATATGAAAAAATTTATTGAGGTCAGAGGTGTACGGCGAGCTTTTTTTCTGGTGAGCTCTAATGTGCATACCACACTCTCGTCACATGAATGTTTATATACAACTTCACATAACGAAAATCTAACTTCAACTCAATTCGTACAAACCCTGAAATCCAGTTAATATCCATCATCGATCTACTACAGCCAAATAAACCGAACGACCAGACCAGCCAACCAACCAAACTCAATCTACACAATGCTCAATAAATACAACAACCACTAACGTGCACGAAAATACAAAAAAAAACACCTTGTACAACAACATAAAAATATCAGCACAGTGACAAAAGCGAATAAAAGTAATCAACAGCCGCACAGGGCAAGCAGAAGAAGATGTGCGGCCCCAAAACTACAATAACAATAACATACATACATATAACATACGCGACAACAACGATGGCGCTCCACCTCATGAACAAAACACACACACACACACACGCAAGCTTACCTACTAAAAGTCAAACCAAAAGAGCGTAGGGAGGAAGTGAGGGACAACAGTCGAGAAAGACGACAGAAAAATGGAAAGAAATCGTAATCGTATTGAATACTAGTTGATGCACGAAACAACAACAACAATATAAAGCTTACAAAAACAACAGTAGTAGCGTGTAAGAAGTAGCGTCGCGCCGGTGCGAGAAAAAATCGGATTTGTATATGCCGCACACACAAACGCATGCTAGGCCCCATTGAGTGGTGTGTCTCCCAGCCCCAAACAACAGAGGAGAAAAAGCGGCGCAAGAAAAAAAATAGCAATAAAAATGCGACGATGAAATGATTTCAATTGAATTGTGAGCCACACGCGACAGAATGAAATAGCAAACGAAGCCAAGAGCCAAAGTCAAAGCAGCCAAGCAAGTAGTAGACAGCCGTGAAGACAGCAAGCAAACAGGCAGGCAGGCAGACAAGCAGGAAGGTGGCTGGGCAAGCAGTCAAACAGCGGCAGCAGGCGATAATAACGAACGGGCGAACCCAAACGAACCCCAATCACAACAACAACACGTACATAAATTAAGAAAAAAGCGAAAAAAAAACCAAATACGACAGCAACAGCAATGACAACAGCAAGCAAGAAATAATGGGCCGAGAGAGAGAAATAAAAACAAATTGAAGTGAATGAATGAATTTCAATACATTGGCGACGCGATGGCAATAGCAGAGCGACAGCGACGGTAGCGACGACGACGATAACTTCGACGCAGCACGCTCGCTTGGCCAAAGGAAGTCACACACAGGCAGCTTAACTAGACTTGTGTGAAATTGAGAGACTCCACGACGCTCGCTCTTGAAAATTGGAGATAGATGTAAGCAAATGAAAATATATAAAGGCAAAAAAAGAAATCCCATAAAAAGCCGATAAAAAACCAGTAAAGACACTGCCGAAGCCATCGAAGACCGAACCAGAGAACTTAGATAGATAGAGAAGGTGCAAA
>NW_023458567.1:15964780-15968330 GCF_013731165.1 Rhagoletis pomonella | reverse complement strand
CGCAGACAACTCCATTTGTCCATCCTGCCTTGAAGACGATGGGACTGTGGAACGTTTTTTGGGCTTCCAATGTAGGAGAGAGGCACACTTAGACCCAGTGGCTTCGTTTTGATACCTAGAAGTAGAACCAGTTGGTTAGGTTCAGAAAGCGCGAGAATTCGTGAATGCCTGCTTCATTTAGGTCGACCAGACAGATAAAAAGGTGGTGGTAAAATGAGCGTCTTCTCGCTTACATGAGGGCAGAGCAGTGACATACTATCGATTTCGTCCACGTCGCGGCTACTACGGCAGAAGTCATTGGTCCGAAAACCCACACTAACAGCAATGATACCTGTCACCAGCCTTAGTAGAGGGCGTTCTAAACGAATGAGTGCGTCGGATCTTTTTTTGTCGATACTGGGCCATATTTGTCGAGTCGTCCCACAATCGTTTGGTTTCCTTTTCAACGAAGTATGCCCTGACCAATGTCTTACAGCTAGATAACGGTCTGTATGGTCGGCATGTAGTCTGAGTGCGGTAAGTAGACATGGCCTTCGCCGTTTTGTAGGTTGCTGAACTATTCCACCTCGCATGGCCTCATAGAGAGGTCTTTCCCAATTCTGACGAGCTGGTGGTATTATTCAACGTAATTTTGTACAGCCGTATCACTTTCGAGGGCATGCCAAATTCAGACATCATGGCGTATATAGGTGGTGAGTGTTGAACCTTTTCTCGAGGGTCTTTTCCAAGATTTGGCGTATTGTAAATAATAATAAGACCTTGTAACCTATGCTTAAAAGGCTGATACCGCAGTAGTTGGCGCGAATGGTGGGGTCGCCTTTCTTGTGGTTTGGTCAGAGCACACTTACTTTGCAATTCCAGTTGTCGGACACGCGTTCATCTGACCATATTCTGCATAGGAGTTGATGCATGCACTTTTCAAATTCTCGCCGCCGTACTTGCAAAGCTTAGCTGGAAGGCTGTCAGCTCCAGCAGCTTTGTTGTTTTTCAAGCGCGCTATTGCTATGCATACCTCGTCATTGACACGAGGTGGAACATCGACTCGTTATCCACAGCTTTCAGTACTGCTACCAATCAGTAGCGTGCACAAGTTTTCCTTGATCATTTAAGTACGTTCTGGACATCAGTCACTTGGCCCCCATTATTGTTTGCCTAACTCATTTCGCATTTCAAGCTTTTCGCACCCACGTATTTCACCATTAAGGATCCGGAAATTTCAGATGCATACCCACAAGTCGTTGTCCTATAAACGTTTGCCGTGGTCGTCATCAAAAAGGGAGTTTCACCCGAGGCTTTGCTGAATTTCTTCACTGGAAGGGGGTTTTACCTGGCGGGTTCCGAACCCAGCGCACAACCCATTTCTGAGACGGGGATGGTGTTGCAAGTGAACACACTTTTAAAAAGCGAGCCGCTTCCTCCAAGCAAGATGCACGCTTCCAGCCGCACCTATTGGTGAACCGAAGCTACAGACTTCAGCGAGCTCTTAAACCGAATAAGTCGGAGTGGCCACACCGAAACTCCCTCTCTTTCTGCAAGACCCAAGGCTCGCTCGAGCGAGGACGCAAGAGTCGCGATTGAGTACAGCCGCGACACCGTACAACGACTATACCCCATCGAACTCCAAGAAAAGTGATGAGGCTTTTTTGAAACAGGGGTTTGTTCCGGACTGATCGAAGATATTACTTCCATCGTCATTTTCTATAGCCAAATTGGTTTAACGTGAGTCCAAATATTGATATAGAAATAAAAAACGCATATTTACTTTTTTTGTACATTTATCTACTGTAATTTTTCCGCAAATTAGGGACAATTTGAAAATTTAATTTTCCATTTCTGCTATATAGACTTATTACATAGCTTTGCGGGGTCTCAAATTTAGACAGCTTCGTCATGCTATCAAACGCAGCTATACAATCGGAAAAAAGACAGTGTATGCCGCTTTGCTTATCTAGTGTCTTCTCCAGGTATTGACGAACTGGGAAAATCTAGTCGATGATGTATTTTTCCGGTCTGAAGCTACCCTTATAAGGTCCAAACACTTTGTTCATGAAGGGGTTCTTTCAATGACCATGAAGTACATACATAAATACACACGTAGTATGTATATCTTAGGAAATTAGGTACCAATGTATACATGTAAGGATGGTCCTTAAAAAATCAAATGAAGGATTTTTTTAGGTCTCACCCCCTCAATCGGTAATACCACTGTCACAGATATCACATATAAATTTCGATCTCGATTGGACAGGTTTAAGGAGTGTCGCAAAGTCGAGGATATCACATATAAATTTTAGTTCCGATTGGATTCGGTTAATACGTCTTCATAGAGGATTTTGAATTTTGGCCCCTGTTCGACACGCCTCAACCGTCTCCAATCGGGACCAAAATTTATATGTGATATCTTCGACTATAGTAGCATCGACGTTAGGAAGTCTGATGTAAAAATTTGCTTCCTACTTTTAAGGACCACCCTAATGTACATACATATGTACATCAAAGGTTCATTCTTAAAAAAAAAATGCGCAAGATGAATACCTGTTCCTTTAGAAAATTTTATATTTTAACAAGGAAGCAAAACATACTATGCACATACTGAAATCCCAATGAAATTACCTGCTCCCTACAAACCTTTTTTTTCTGCGCGTAAAAAAATACTCCACCATATAGCAGCAACAAAAATCAATCTCTCAAATTTATACGTACATGTACACTACTCAAAAAAAATATCGAAAAAAGCGAATTATGGACGATGGAAAAATCTGCTCTCAATCCGAAATGCACTCATTCATTGCCTAATAAACGCGCTCTCAGCAGCAAGATCCACTCAATTCAATGCCAACGACGACGACAACAACGGCGGCCACTGCAGCTGAAGCTGACGCCGCAGCCGCGAACGTTGCAACAGCTCCGCTGACGCTGCTATAGCACCAACAGCAGGTTTGCTGCTTTATTCCTTCGTTTGACTGGCTTCGACTGCTGCTGCTGCCTGCAGCTGTTGCGCACACAAATGCGGTCGAGGAGTAGTAGTAGGGTATTTGCTTTTGATTTCTTTAACTGCATTGAATTTGTCATTGCATTACTGTGTTGATTTTCTTTTTTCTTTCTTTGCAGTCGAGTATGTAAGCTGGATTACTTTCTATTCGAACACCCACTCACCCGCTTTGCTAGCGTTGCATGCGCTCAGTGTCACTCTCTCTCTCACTGTTTCAACGAATGGTGTTTGCTATCGTAGCGACGACGAGTCATTTGAAAGATTTTTCCCATTTTTCTTCGATTTCGATTTACGAGTAGACACTGAAGCGTTGCTTTTGTCGATAAATTTTTCCGTATGTTTTCTATTTTTTGTTTTAATTTTTTTCATAGACTTTTTGCCCCACTCTCTTGTTATTAAAAGTTTATTGCGCGCTCACTCTCTCACAGGCAAACTAGCGCTGCTCTCTCCCTCGCTCTATTTCTCTCCCTCTCTGGTGGGTCTTTTGATTACATTTCATTTGTATGTTCGGTCAGAGAACTTAGATAGATAGAGAAGGTGCAAATTTTTGGAACGTAA